>NC_081405.1:251415234-251661330 GCF_030272615.1 Cryptomeria japonica
CTCCACTTGTCAGAGGACTTTATGTGTGATAAGCCCAAGAAAGAATTTCAGTGGCATGATGAGTTGCATGGGTACGGATGTTAGTTTGTTCTTGAAGAAAATGTTGACTTGGTGGTTAAATTATTATAGTAGATAAGTTCTTATCCCTTCAAAATGTGGCATGAAGAGTTGCATGGGTATGGATGTTACCTTGTTCCTGAACAAAATATTGAATTGGCAATTAAATGATTATAGAAAATAAGTTCTGATCCTTTCAAAAGGCAAAAAGGATGTTTTATACAGTTGGTACGACATGCTTGACTATATTTAGAACTTCTAAATTTAGAGCTTTGAGTTTTTTCATAATCCAGTACCTATTGAGTGGATCAAGGAGCATTATAAATATTTCCTCTATGCTTATTCAAGAACAGTATCAGAAATGGAATGCCCAAATGTAAAAAATAAACTGTGTGTTCATAAGATATAGGTTTAATGACATTGACTGGAGAATATTTCAGGAAGGTTATGTTTATAGAAACAAAATAGATTGCTTTGTAGCTAAAAGGACATTGAAATCGCAAGAGGTAGCTAAAGGGATATTAAATGGCATCTGTAGTTGCAAATGGCCTTTTACTGGTTGCCTACCTTCATCCCCTCATGTCCTGAAGCCTAAGAGACAAGGGAGTGAAATAAAGAACAATGAGGATAGGGGAGAGTCAACTCTAGCAAAGAGCCTATTTACTTAAAATTGATAACTATAGATGGCCCCCTATCTACTTGCAAGATTTCTCTATGAGCTCCTCCTCTAGTTTGTATAGTGAGAATCTTGCATCCCTAAAGTCATCAGCAGTGTGATGATGGCGTGACTCAAGCAATTGAATTTCAACAGTAAGTTATTCTTCACCGTGACGGTTCCATAATAGTTTTAGTGTATATGGTTTGATAAGTTATCCTTTTTTGTTTTAGGTTTCATATTGGGAATATTTCATTTCGATGTGTATAAAACAAACATATGTCAAATGAGAACATGCCATTTGTAAACAATCTAAAGCTTGTTACATTCCTTACTCTTATAAAAGGAATTCCAAGGCTACAAATAAGAGAGGTTTTCTCGAGGGAATCTTGGTCTCTTTGGAAAAGGATAGGATAGAAGTGTCTAAGTGAGAATGTGGAGTCTTTCACAATAAAGTTCATGTAAATATTTCTTCAGCAATATTAATTAGTTTATGAATTGTCATGAAAATTACTATAGATATTATCTCTAGAATGTACTTCTTGATCGAGCACGTGAATAATAATATCAAGGATTTTGTTATTTGTCTTTTCAAATCTCTTGTCAATGTGTAATTCTATTTATGGGCTCTTTTCAAGGAAGAGATTAAATTTCTATAGATGTATTGCAGCGGGTTTAGGAATAGCTGGGTAGGGTCAGAGCACATTATATTAATAAGTAAAATGTTTTATAGTAAATTTGTCTTTTGTGCTAAACCAGAAAAAAAACCATTATATCACACAATATCCTACCCCCTAATGATGCACAAAAACATCTACACCATCTTGCAATCAAAACTAATCACATATACCGTCTATCTAATTGCTTGAACTTGTATCAACAATTACAAAAGTAAAAAAGAAGATATATATTTACTATTAATATAAACATATAAATTTGTTATAATATTTAGCTAATCATGGCAGTAATATTCAAATAAATATCCCCCGATTTAGCCAAGGATATGTTGTACTTTCATTGGACCATGTAGAGGTACGCCATTCTTGAAGATGAGCTAGATGAATTTTTATGATCACAAGGCAAGATTATATTGCCTAAGACAACTTATGATAAGGGTGCATTTATTGAGACAATTATGAGACATTTATGATCAAGCCGATCAAATGCCTTTGAATTGGACATTGGGGCATTTCCACATTACATGTTTGAGTTGGAAATGATGAGGTGAGAGTGATGGGCACATCGATCATCCTTAAGTTGATGAAATCATAGATGACATTTGTGGGTGAATTCACTGATAAATGATTAGGGTGGGTCTTGGTAAAAGATCACCTGCACATAATACATGTAGTCACAACAATACTGGCATTGGAGTTTTCAAATGGTGTATCATAGGCATAGGGTCAGTTCAAACATTCTAGCCTTTTTTCTTGCCATGGTGTTATATATGGGGGTTTCCAAGGAGTGGGTGAAAAAACTCACCCAGATGGTGTATGAGCATGCATATTTGGATGACATTGATGCGATGATCGATAATGTGGATGAGAACCCCCTCATTCCCCTCCCACAAAGTATTACATTAGGAGGGGTAAGGTGCATAAATTTTTGGTTGTGTAAACACAACATGCGGAGTTGTTGCAAGCTTAGAGGAGTGAGATAGTTAGGAGTATCAATTTCCTCCTATATGTAGCCAAAATCAAGGAACCTGAGGAGGACAATTGGCATTGGGACTACTTGATCACTGAAGGATTCCTAGATGAAAATGAAATTGATGAGGCAGATGAGACTAAGATTGTAGGGGCCCTGGAGCAGAGAGGAATAGATTGAGGACAATAGATACGATGTGGAGGAGATTGATTGCAAAAGCGGAAGCTTATGCTATTTGTGGATAGGACTGCCCAATCATTTTATGAGCCAAGAAAGTTAGGTTGGCCAGAATGACAGGAACATGAAGCTGTGGAGGTGGCAAGGTGGGCTCAAAATGTCTCCTGAAGTATCGTGCTTCATTTTGTTTTGAATTTTGTGTTGTCGGTTATGGGTTGTTTAGTTTTTTGTGAAGTAAACAGTGTTAGATGTAGGAATGAGATACCTCTTTTTTGTCACTACAGGACATATGATGTCGTGTGATCATTAGAAACACTACTAGGGGGGATGTTTTTGACTACAAGCCAAATACTGATGTATATATTCAATCTTATCTTAATATAATGGATGTTGGCCCTACCCAACTATTAACTTAACAAAAAAAAAATTGTCCAAATGATTTATATGAATATTATTGATGAAGTGACATGTCATATGAGATTCTATTTTAAACTTCACTCTATTTTATGTTGAATAATAAGATATTTTTTCAAGAAACATAACATAAATTTAATTAATATACTATTTTTTTTTATAATGCCTGGTAAACTTTTTAACGTGACTAGCAAAGCTGGCATGACATGCTCTCCAGCTCCACGTGAAATTCTCTTTGACCTGGAGCTATGAACCGATGAGGCCACAATCGGGGGACCTCATCCCCACACTTCATTGTTCATACCCGTGAGCGCAACGACCCAGCGAAGACACAAGGCCTACGAGCACAATGGCCCAACAGGGGTTTGAACCTTGGAGGCCGCTTCACCACCGAAGTGTTTTAACCGTGACACTACATGTCCGAAGACTAATTAATATACTATTTATTCATTATTTATTTTTAAATTAACTTAATAATAATTAAACATAATTATATTAAATCATACAAATATAACAACTATCTAATATTAAAATTGATATAAAATTTATAGTAAATATTATTAACATGATACATATTATGTGAAATAAAATATTTATCATTTTTTATTATTTTAAAACAAATTTTTTTTCTATCAAATATTATATATTATTTTATATGAAAATTCAATTGTAAACTCAGTTGCTCATAATTATTAAAGATTCTAATTTCAAGTTCATTATATAGTATTGGCCGCTATGTGGCACTTTTTTTAATTTATTTTAATTAAATAATTAACAATGTACAACTTCAACAGTATATTTGACTTGGCCATATAAATAATAATAATGATAATCGCAATCGAGCAAAGGGAGCATCCCTTGTGAGTAATATATTATTATATTATACTAATTTAATTATAATTATAATCTTAAATCTAATTAAAATTATAATTTTAAAATTATACACCTTCTAAAATCAATTTAAAAGTAACAATTAAAATTGAAATTGTATTAACTATTTCTAATTAAAAATTATATTGTGTGAAAATTGTAGAAAAATTAAGGTGAATCTTTCATTTATTTTGGTGGAATTTGCCGCAAAGGGGCAACACCAATTGTCTTAATAAATTTTTTTATACATAGCTAGATCCGATACAATTGTAGGGAGAAAGTGAAATTGAACTTCTTCAAACTACTAACTACTACTAGCTACTAATTGCTACACCTATCTAACTATATTAACACTCATATTTAACAAAAAGGGTGTTCTAGACTGCTATCGCCCTAGAAACCAACACTATACACAAGATACATGATTACATCAAATATAAAGCAAGCAAAATCCCTTAGACCACAAAAATGGGCTTATTGCATTAGAAAACACAAAAGATAAAAGAAAAATGTCAATTCACTTTTCTAACTTCCTCTTCATCATCTGTCATTTGCAGTCTCCTCTGCAACCTCCTTTGCAATATTGTCCTCTAAATCCCTCATCCTTTGAGTTGTCACCACTCTCACCACCATAAGGCATTTTGGGCCACAACCAAGGTGGGCCTCAAAAGTTGCCACCTCTTCAACATTTTGTGCATCATTTGGGATCCATTATTAAGTGTGTTAGGACCCGGAGGCAACTAAGAGGGGGGAGGGTGAATCAGTTGTCTATTAATTTCAACCTAAATATAACTTAATCAAACTTATACATAATATCAAGAAACCAAACTTAATGTTGGTAGACAGATTAACAGTTAATATTAATACTGGTGAAACTCAATGCATATAACATAAAGAGAAACAATATCCACAACACATAACACAAAGATTTGTATGTGGAAACCCTGTAAGGGGAAAAACCATGGTGGGAAATATTACCCACAATCAGATGATACTACTACAGATAACATGTGTATACAAATCAGGTCTACACATGCAAAAAGGCCAAACACCTAGAGCTCACTGCTCAATCACAAGATAAGAGTCACACTGACTACAATTGGATGATTAAATCCAATGATAATGTACTGCTTAAAGTAGCATCTCCAATGCTGGATTTAGTATCGGTTAAGCTTTGATAATCACCTTCAAACCTTCCTTGAACCTTCTCCATGGTCTGCTCATATGATCTTCAATAATCACACATACCATGTTACAATACCATAACCATATACCTATTACATGTTACTCATTTATCTCACAAATGAGATCTTACATATATACCAAAACCCAAGACCAAATGTGTAGGTCGTCTCACTAAGAATATTACAATTAAATCAATTACAAATAAGTCAAGATGCGATGCATCATGTCGGCTCAATACAATTACAACAATATCCAATTAATTAAATCATCTCCATAACATGTCGTGTTGATCTAGAATAGATAATGCATGTCGGTCCATAGCCTAGACCAAATTGTCGGTAACAACAAATATGTCAACCCGATTAGACCAATAACCAAAATACCAAAACCAAGTGTCCAAACCATGTCTTTGACATAACCAAGTGATCTCCAGATGATAACAAGTCATCCTTAGTGTCGGTGAATAATATAACATGTCGGTGAGTGATATACCGGTGACTGTGCATAAGTCACTGAACTCACCAGTGAACATAATGCGTCGGTTCAACATAACCAAAAATCTCCAGAAGGATAAGTGTTGACATCAATGACAAAACCAATGCAACATATCCATAATACCAACAATCTCCCCCTTTGTCATTGATGGCAACACAAGATGGAAAAACGTCTAAGTGCCAAAACAGAAATACCAAAAACCAAAAACCAACAATCTCTAGAATAGATCAATACCAGAAATCAAAATACAAATAAAGAGAGTATATATCACTCCCTCAATGAATAATCTCTCCCCCAAGGACAATATTTCCTAAATACAAGGTTTTTCCATAGATATCTCTCCCCGTTTGACATCAAATGCCAAAGCAATATAAATACCAGATAGAACCAATTCATAGAACCAATTACAATAACCAACTATTATAACCAACTTCTCCCCCTGAGAAGTAGCTCTCCTCCATGAAAGCTGAAAAAAGGTTTCACTATTAATTATGTCGGTTTGATGTCAATCATCAACTGTCTAAGTCTCTACTGGTGAGGGTATAACCCCAAGTTTCTCTCTGAGATATTCAAAAGTTTCTTTATGCAAAGGCTTAGTAAAGATATCTTCAATCTGCTCTTTAGTTTTCACATAAACCAATCTCACTTCTTTTGCTTCGAAATTCTCTTTTAGAAAATTATATTTGATAGAAACATGTTTAGTTTTAGAGTGAAATACTGGATTCTTAGATCATATCAATTGCTGTTGAATTATCACAATAAATGATTATAGGTTCTTTGCATTTTACCTTTATGTCCTTCAACATTTTCTTAATCCATAATACCTGAGTACAATTAGTTGTTGTTGCAACATATTCTGATTTTGTTGTTGATAATGATGTACAACTCTATTTCTTTCTCAAACATGAAATTAGTCTACTACCAAGAAAGAATACCCCGCCGGTGGTGCTCTTTCTATCATCTACATCTCCTGCCCAATTTGCATCGATGTATGCACATAAATCAAAATTTTCATCTTTAGGATACCATAAACCAAGATTTTGTCTAAGATTACTCTGAAATCTTGAAACAATACATAATGCATTCATTATATTAGGTCTTGTTTGTGTCAAATATAGTAAACCTCCAATCATAGATTTGCATCTTGTCGAATTAATAGGAGCTGAATCATCATTCAATGTCAATTTATCAGTTGTAGTCATAGGAGTACTTACCGATTTAGAGTTTTCCATACCAAATTTCTTCATTAGTTCCTTCAAGTACTTTGTTTGACATATGAATATACCTTTATCAGTCTGTTAAATTTACAATTCTAAAAAGAATTTATCTCCCCAATCATAGACATTTCAAATTCTTCATGCATCTTATTAGCAAAGTCTTTACACAATCCATCTTCTCCTCCAAAAATGATGTCATCAACAAAAACTTCAATAACCAAGATGTCTTCATTAGTCACTTTGAAATATAAGTTGTTGTCAGCATTACCTTTAGTGTAACTAAGCTTCAAAATATATTTGTCCAATCTAGCATACCAAGCTCTAGGAGCTTGCTTCAATCCATATAAAGCTTTCCTTAATCTGCAAACCATATCTTTATCATTTGTCAATGAAAATCCATCAAGTTGTTCAATGTAAACTTCCTCTTCAAGATCACCATTCATAAATGCACATTTAACATCCATTTGATATACTTTATAGTTCTTGTGTGCTGCAATTGCAAGAAATCCATAGACCTTGAATTACCTGTAAAGTGTTCATCTATCTTCACATTTGCACTTTCAATGATTTTCAAAAATCTTTTATTAAAACATCTATATGCCTTGCTCTTAGATGAATAACCAATAAATATTCCTTCATCACTTCTACGATCAAATTTGCCAACATACTCATCTCTCCTAATGTAACATTTGCTTCCAAATATTTTGAAGTATTTAAGAGTAGGAGTACTACCAAACCATAGTTCATAAGGTGTCTTATCGGTTTCTCCTTTGATGTGAACTATGTTAAAAGTGTAAACCGATGTATTCATTGCTTCTCTCCAATACACATGAAGTAGATTGTTTCTAATATCATGCTTCTAGATGCATCTAGAATAGTTATGTTCTTCCTTTCCACAACTCCATTTTGCTGAGGTATCCGAGGTGTTGATAGTTATCTTCTAATTCCATTCACTTCATAGAATGTATTAAACTCCTTAGATGTAAATTCACCTCCTTGATCTGATCTTAAACATTTGATTTTCTTGCCGATTTCATTCTCTACCATTGCCTTGAATAATTTGAATTTCCTAAAAGCTTATGATTTCTCCCTGAGAAAAGTAACCCAACACATTCTAGAATAGTCATCAATGATTAGCATAAAGTATCTATCTCCCTGTAGACTTCTTGTTCTTGTCAGACCACATAAGAGTATGAATTAAATCAAGAACATTATTGGATTTCTCAGAAATACTCTTAAAAGTTGTTCTAACTTGCTTTCCCATTTGACATTCCCTACATACAGGATTATGAGGTTTTAAAATCTTAGGTAAATCCCTTACTGCCTTAGATGAACTAATCTTTATAATGCAATCAAAATTCACAAGACAAAGTTTTTTATGCCATAATCAACTTTCATAAATATGTGCAATCAAGCATGTCTTTTCATTGTTGTTCAAATGAAAGATATTACCTCTAGTTTGATTACTGGTTGCAATCTCCAAACCAGTTCTATTCATGATTTTGCATTTACCATTCTTGAATTGTAACTAAAATCCCTTTTCAACTAATTGACTTACACTCAAAAGATTATGCTTCAAAACTTCAACATAATAAACGTTGTCAATATTGTGCTTACCATCAAAAGATATAGTGCCTTTTCCTCTAATCAAACAAGCTTTGTCATCCCCAAATCTTACTAGACCTCCATTGTATTCCTGAAAAGATAAGAATTTACTTTTATCACTAGTCATATGATGTGAACATTCAGAATCTATAATCTATTCATCATTTTCTTCAATTTTAGCTACCAGGGCCTTCTCTACCAGTGGAACAGTAGGTGCCGGTTGATCTTCTTTTATTCTAGCAAAAGCCCATCCATTGTCTGTCAGTTCTTCATTAGAATCATTAGTAACTCCTTCATCAACATATTAACATGATTTGTCTATATTCTTCTTAAATCTGTATCTCTGATATTTAGGGTTAGGCTTATATGTCCTTTTAGCTTCTTCTCTCAATCTTGCATGTCTATCAGGACATCTAGATGCCATATGACCAACTTTATTGTAGTTAAAACATTTAAATAGTGCTTTACCTTGGGTGAACTCACAATACTGGTTCCCACTTTTTGACCAACTTTGACACTTAGATGAACGTTTTGCAAAAAACCTTCACTTTCCGACACCTATAACTTTTAAATCATTAAGAATTTGAAGATGATGTAAACTAGTGATTTGTAACATCCCTTTTGTAGATTCTAAATATATTTTTTTCAAATTTTTTTGAATAAAATTTTATTGATTTTTCCATCTCCCTCAAAAGTAGTTTTTTACAGGAAACAACATTTTTTAAGAGTGATGTGCATCCCGAAATGTATAAATTTTTTTCTATAAATGATAAAAACTTATCTCTTTTAAATTTTGGTTTGTAACATCAATACCCAGGGCATGCAGTTGGTTGGATAGTGATATGTTGAATATTTTTTATTTTATTAAGTTTTGAAGTCTGACTAATTATAATTTAGATATAGGTGTACGTTTGAACACATAACTTGCTCTATATATATCAAAATTAAGTTTTATTTTTTTTGTTAGAAAGAAGACATCAATACCTAGGGCATAGATATTTTTCAGAATTTTTTTGAATTAGTTTGCTATTTTTCCCAATGCATTGAACAAAGAAGTTCATGTTTGGTGAAAAACCTACATTCATAAAAAATAAAATAAAAATATATTAATAAACTTTAATATATTAAAAATTATACTATTTGGAAAGCTTATAATAAGGACTAAATCCTCAAGAAAACAAAAATTCTAAATGAATTCATTTGACCCCTCAAAAACTAATGTAAAATTGGTTTTTATCAGCATTTGATAGATGCAAAGGAGACTCCATTGCAAGTATGATTTAGAAGTAGAGAGGTTCTATCCAAGAAATTTTGATCTAAGAGCCTTTGATCTAACTCTCTTCAATTAATTACTTCAAATGGGACCTCTTAAAGCTTAAATAATTATATTTTCCAAAAAATATATGATTTCAGCAAAATTCAGGATGTACCAAAAGGTGGGAACCAACTTTGTGAGTTCACCCCCTTCATACTTACTTCCAATAGGACCTTTAGGCATTTTCCTTGCAATAGTGCTTCAAGTTCTTCCAGTTCTTCATTTTCCCTCCTGATATCTTTGAGTTCTCTTGCATAAAGTGCTTTCCAATTAGATTTATCAGATGATGATGATGATGTTGCAGATGATGATGCTTTGAAGGCTAAATCTATCTTAATTGTAGCAAGATGACCAAATTCCTCAAGCTCAAATCCTGAAAGTTTTCCAACCAAGGTATCTCTAGATACTAATGTATTAGGCATTGTTCTCAACTCATTAATAGAAGTTACTTTCATTTTGTATGTCAGTGGCAATTCTCTTAAAACTTTAGAAACAATTTCATCTTCACTTAAGGAACCTCCACAACATTGTATTCCTAGAACAATTTCATTAACCCTTTCCATAAAAGCAAAAATTCTTTTATCTTCTTCCATTTTCAAATTTTCATACCTGACCCAAAAGCATTCCAGTTTTGCAAATTTAACAGTAGTATCTCCTTAATTTAATGTCTCTAATTTATCCCAAATAGCTTTAGTAGTAGATCGGTCTGATAATCTCATGATTTGTTGATCTGACAAGGCACTCAAGAGTGCTTCTCTTGCTTTGCAATCATTCTCTTGATCCTTACCTAATGTTGGTGGATTAGGTTGATTCGGTGTAGGACCAACATAGCCATCATTTGTAACATCCCATATGTCTTTTCCAATGTAATTCAGATGTGTCTCCATTCTGATCTTCCATATACCATAGTTAGTTCCATGAAGTTTTAGACTGCCCTTCCTGAAAAAGTTAGTTACCATAGAATGTCCTCAAGTTGTTAAACTTCTACAAAAAGAGGACTTGGCTCTGATACCAATTCTTAGGACCTAGAGGCAACTGAGAGGGGGGGGGGGGAGTGAATCAGTTGTCTATTAATTTCAACCCAAATATAAATTAATCAAACTTGATACATAATACCTGTAAACCAAACTTAATGTCAGTAGACAGATTAGCAATTAATATTAATATCGGTGAAACTCAATGCATATAACAGAAAGAGAAACATCCACAATGAATAACATAGATATTTGTACGTGGAAACCCTGTAAGGGGAAAACCACGATGGGAAATATTACCCACAATCAGATGATACTACTATAGATAGTATGTGTATACAGATGGGGTATACACATGCAGAAAGGCCAACTACCTAGAGCTCACTACTCAATCACAAGATAGGAGTCACACTGACTACAATCAGATGATTAAATCCAATGATAACATACTGCTCAAAGTAGCATCTCCAATGTTGGATTCAGTACTTGTTAAGCTTTGATAATCACCTTCAAACCTTCCTTTAACCTTCTCTATGGTCTGCTCATATGATCTTCAATATTTGCACATACCATGTTACAATACCAAAACCATATACCTATTACATGTTACTCATTTATCTCACAAATGAGTTCTTACATATATACCAAAACCTAAGACCAAATGTGTAGGTCGGCTCACTAAGAATATTACAATTAAATCAATTACAAATAAGTAAAGATGCAATGCATCATGGTAGATCAATACAATTACAATAATATCCAATTAATTAAATTATCTCCATAACATGTCATGCCGATCTGGAATAGATAATGCATGTCGGTCCATAACCTAGAGCAAATTGACAGTAACAACAAATATGTCAACCTGATTAGACCAATAACCAAAATACCAGAACCAAGTGTCCAAACCATGTCTTTGACATAACCAAGTGATCTCCAAATGATAACAAGTCATCCTCAGTGTCAATGAGCAATATAACCTGCCGGTGAGTGATATACAGGTGACTGTGCATAAGTCACTAAACTTGTCAGTGAACATAATGTGCCAGTTCAACATAACCAAAGATCTCCAGAAGGATAAGTGTTGATAAGTGTTGACATCAATGACAAAACCAATGGAACATATCCATAATACCAACAGAGTGTGTGCACCAAGATGGTGTGCAAAAAAGTGGACACCCACCAATTTTTTTTTGAAAAAATAGCAATCGCGTTCACAGTTTTAAAATTTCAAAAAACCCTATACCCAGTTAGGTTCGTTGTGCCCAAGCCTAAAGGGACACAATTGCCTACATTGTCTTTAAGGAAATAAGACCATGTATGCAGTCCTTTAGGAACTATGACCCCATACACAGTTTTAGTTCCTAAAGGACCGCGTACACGGTCCTTGTCAATAAATTTGTTTTTTGACAGTTGACTGTATTATTTTCTTCCATGGCCGAGAGCAAGTTTTAGGGGTTTTTTTGTTCCAAACCATGCATGGGATACATATTTTCACACCCAAACACCATGGAAAGAGGTCGGTTATGCATTTTTTTTAGTTTTTTTGCACATTTGATAAATTTTATTTACGTTTTCAATTTAAATTCGTTGACTTTGATTTTTTTTAAAAATTTTTTGTTACCAGTATTAGATTCTAAAAATCTAGAACCACAACAAGATGCACCTCAAAATCCATACCAAAACCCACAACAAAACCCTTAGGATACACCTCTAGCTCCTCCTTTAGACCGTACAATAGCTACATAGGAGGATTTTCTTAATCAGTTAGGGAAAAACACTACTAAAATAACTAGACTGATTAGTAGATTTAAAACATATGAGCTTGAGAATAATTTGTCCTTGCCACTAGCCTAGAAACATTGGCTAGTGGTGTCACTGGAGTTTCGAGTCAGATTACAAAATGGGGAAACTATAGGGATAGGTGTCACACTTATTATGCTGATGGGTTATCATATGATGCAGTGAAAAGAAAAAACATAAGTAAAGCACAAATATGTGCTCTTTTTGATAATTCTAGAACTAGTGAGTCCTCACCTTTTAATGCAAAGAGGTTTCCCATACATTTGTGTACCAATGTGCATATGAAGAATCTTTTTTGGAATAGGTGGTGGATGGTATTTGATGAACCACCTTGTAATAATTTTGAGGTTCCATTATATTTTTTGAGGAAAGTATATTGTGAGTTTGTCCTTAATGAGCAGCCTAATTATTTTGATATGAGAGAGTTCCATGGTAGAGGTGGCGGCTCTTCCCAAGATAGACCTAGAGCCCGTAGAGTAATAGACCAGCAAAGTTGTTGCCCCCTAGCACCCAAACCCAAGGAGCATGAGATGGTCTCAGTATCCCTAAGATAGTTGATGGAGCTACAGACTTTTTAGGTGGCCACAACATTGACTGATATGATCATCTAGCATGGGAAATAGTTAGCACATCCTCTTGGCCTGGACGATGATCCATTAGCTGAGGCAGCTGGCACTGGTTAGCCCATTGAGCATGTGTGTCCCACTTGCTCGGGAATATGCACACAAATGGATGTCGAGGCCATTGCAGATGGTTCCACATCCCATCTATGAATGATTTATGGGAGCAGACGTCAAACCCACATGGCTGAGGATATGGTGCTGATGGATGAATTGATGGACATGTTGTTTGCTAGTTAGTCATAGACATAGATGTATTGATTCGAATTCATAACATTTTATTTATCAATCACTTAAAATTTGTAATTGTAAATGAATTTTCATTTAAAGGTTGATTTAAATTGATACCAACAATATGCATTTTAGTATACAATATTGGGTGTTAATACACCATCTGGTATTCCTCCTGTAGTTATTATAGCTGCAACTTCAACGCACGAGGTATAAATTTTGTAACATGTTAAAATATAATAGTACTTTGAATTCAAAAAAATTTATCAAATATACTAACTCTCTTTAATGCTGTAAAGCGGAAAATCGCGATCGAACCCTAGTTGCTCTCCCCTCTTCCAACTCCAAGGAGAGAGAAGGGAGGTTCACTAGGGTTGATGGTTTTCACTTAGGGGAGAGACTTTACATTCAAAAGAGGGGTTGAAACCCACAAGGTCCAATCCCATGCAATGCAAGATTGGATGCTAAATGAGTTTCAAGGGTTATGATAGCAAGGCTACCCTCTTTTGTAAAGAATGTTGATAGAAGGATTAAGCTAAGCATGCATAGAAAGTGACAAAGATTCGCTTATAAACTGAGATAGGAATACAGTATGAAGCTGCGGACCTGGAATTAGCAGTAAAATGTCGATACGGCACTGTCCTGCAAATTTGAGCGAAAGTTGTCGGGATGATGGCGCCCGGTGCCACGGTCCTCCGAAAAATCCGTGAAACGAAGGGGGATCTGTTCGTCTCTGGACAAGGATTCCAGATCTTCAATTTCAGCCGCGTACCTGCAACCTACACACAGAAAAGTGAAGATGATTGGGGGGTTAGGGATTAGGGGTTTGCCTTTAGGTCAAACCCCAGTTTTGGAATTAACCAAGAAATGAGCGAGTGTTGTAAATGTAAATGACTATAAAACAAGTACTAATACCTTGTTCTAAGGATGTTTGTATCCTTATGTGCGAAGGTATAGATGTTGTATGTTGTTGTAGTATGTAGTAAGTGATCTCCTCTTCAATGGTTGAATCCTTGTCTTGAATGCAACACTTAGCCTTGAATGGAGACTTGAAATGATCAATTGCTTGAAGGAATGCTTGAATGCTTGAATGCTTGAATGCTTGAGTATAGTTTCCACGCCTTTTCCATCATATCGAATGAAAGAGGAAAATGTAGTTTATATACTTGTCAATTAGGGCTGATAGACTGATTTTCCCAACCTTAGGCCGACTAGGAAAGTTAATTTCCAAATTGCAAACAAAAAGACCCGAGACCCCTTAGGAGACCGGGCCCAAAATAGGCCCAGGGACCAGGGCGCTGGGTGCCATGGTCCTGGGGACCAGGGCACTGGGCGCTCTGGTCCCACCTCCCGGGATAGCAGGGTGCAAGGAGGTTCAGGCCAGGGTGCTTGAAAAATGCAGTTTTCAGTGTCGTAATCAGGTTTCGGGGTCTCCATTC
This sequence comes from Cryptomeria japonica, assembly GCF_030272615.1. Classification (NCBI taxonomy): domain Eukaryota; kingdom Viridiplantae; phylum Streptophyta; class Pinopsida; order Cupressales; family Cupressaceae; genus Cryptomeria; species Cryptomeria japonica. The sequence goes on from NC_081405.1 coordinate 251,429,939, forward strand.
AGGTTGCGTGTTGCGTCGCCATCGTGAAGACCGAAATGCAGTCGAAATTGCAAGTGTCGCAATTTTAGGACACTACATTTAGCCCCCACTTTAGCGGGAGTATGTATGCTCATACTTCTGGTAAAGTACAAGGAAACAACATTGAAAGACTTTCACCACGTCAAGGAGGCAAGATACACCAAGCCCCCAGTAGACTAAGGATCTTATGACTTCAATTGAAAAAGTAAAAGGGAAGATCACGAGGGAGAACCATGACTGTCAGTAGTAAGGTTCCCTCACTATGAGTCATGCAAGAAAGATATCAAAAATTTTCAAGGCAAAGCTAAATTTGTCAAGAAATTTTCAAGTATCTTGAAAAGATATGAACGGGATGTATAAAGATATCAAAAATTTTCAAGGCAAGGCTAAATTTGTCAAGAAATTTTCAAGTATCTTGAAAAGATATGAACGGGATGTATGCCCCCCTACGTTAAAGCGATCGCACACGCCTCACCGGGGGTGATTGTTTTAACGTAGTGATACATATAAGAAAGGAGCATGTTATCGCAAGGATTTAGCCCCCAAGTGTGAGATAAGCCCAAGGATAATAGACACAAAACACAAAGCATGAGGTGACCTCGCTTTCCTCGGGGTCAGTATGCTGTATGATAATTCATGTATATCATATGTATGTATGCATAATTGTTCTTCATTCCCTAATCAAGGAAGGTCACCTAGAAGAAGGGAACACATGTGTCTTTTGAGTCAACATGAGAGAGATCGAGAGATCTCAATGCTTTGCATCGTCCTCAAGTAGACAACACTAAGGTCAACAAATAGAAGAATGAGAATAACATATAGAAGAAGTAATGAAAGAGAGGAGGAGAGAATCTGCTATGCTAATGTAACTAGTCTAGCACGTCATCTACCCCCCGATCTTGCTGATCAATGTTTCGGGAAGGCAGGGAACACGCTAGAGGAGGAACATTCAACACAGCAGATGGAGCTATCACAAGATCCAAATAAGGGCTATGTTCATGTTCCAAGCCACGCTGTTCTTGTCTAGGAGCTAGGATAAGTGCTTTAGAAAATTCATTAGATAAATGGTTATCAATATCAACAAGTTCATATTCACTATCAGAATGAACAGGAGTAACATTTTCATCATGAATAACATTTTCATCTAGATCATCATCAAGATTTATAAAAATAGGATCTTTAACTCGCACAGGATCAAGACCATCATGCATCTTATGTTTAGGAGATTTAGGCTCAATTTTCGGCTGAGGAGAAAATGGAATAATGCTTGTTGAAGGTGTTTTTGGAGATTGCAAAGTTTGAGAAGCAGTTGCTTGAGCTCTAAGATGACGCTTTCATCGGTGTTCACGTGCAGAACGATTTTGTCTAGTCTTAGTAGGAAGTGGAGAAGATTGAGGAGGAGGAATGTTCTCATCCTTATCACTTGGGTGTTTAGGTTGTGGTCTCTTAGGCTGGATAATAGGAGAAGGAGAAGGTCTCTTCTCTCTATAAAAAGAAGGAGGAGGGACTGCTCCATATAAAGGAGGAAAATTTGGTTTAGGAAGGAGACCAAGTCCATCATGACGAGGAGGGATAGGTCTACTTTTAGGAAGTTTATTAGGCATAGACATAATCACATCCATGGGAACGGGTTGGGAATCTTCTTGAGGAAAGACATTAGTTTTATCTTTCAAAGGAAGAACTTCCTTCTCAAGAACGATAGGAATATCAAGTTTAGGTGTTCTAGGTTCACTTAAAGATAGGATCATATCTGTTTTCCACTTTTGATAAGATTTGAAAAGATGATCACTTCACGGAGGAAGAGATTGGAATTGTTTAGGCCAAAAGTAATCAAGAGGAACGCTAGAAGTTCTTTCAGCTGGTTTAAAGAGACTATGATTGACAGTAACAACTTCACCATTATGGGGAAATTTCAAACACTTATGTATAGGAGAAGCAATAGCTTTCATGGAAGATAGCCAAGGATAGCCAAGCTTCACACGAAATTGTTCAGAAGATGGAATAATAGCAAAGTTCACATCAAGGGATTTGTTATGGACCTCAATAGGCAATATAATAGAACCAATTGCAGGAGAAGAAAATGCATCAAATAGTTTCACAATCACATCTGTTTCATCATAAATCACTTGATTCAATTGCAAAGTAAAAAGAAATTCTTCAATAATAACATTAACCATGCACGAAGGATCAATAAGCACTCCACGGCAAGGTGCATTCTTGACTTTCGCAACTATGTATAAAGGACCATCAGGTGCCCTAATGGTTTCAGTGGAATCAAATGTGATGGAAGGTTCTTTAGGGTTTTCTTGCTGCTCTACAAAGTTAATCACATTCGGAGTCATAGACACAAGACCATCAGATGAAAGAGAGGAATCATTAGTCTCAATCGTATTAGAGGTGTGAGAAGGTAATGGATCAGTGAAAATCTGAAGATTTTGATTAGGAGGAGCTACAGATGTATTGCCTTTATCATTCACTCCAGAAATAGAAATAGTATTATTATCAATCAAATCTTGAATTTTACCCTTTAAAGAAAAACATTTTTCAGTATCATGCCCAGGCTGACGATGAAAGTGACAAAAAGCTTTGTTATCAAAATAAGGTGAAGTAATCTTTGCAGGATCAATTTGCCTTATAGGAGGAAGAGTAAGCACATTTTGTTCCAATAACTTATTCATAATACTATGCAATGATTCATTCAAAGGAGTATACTTTCTTTCTTTCCTGAAAAATTTAGAAATAGGAGGCACACCTGATGCTGCATTCACATTGTTGTTGATGATGTTTTCATTGAATTTGATGGAATCTCTGTTCGGTTTAAACTTCCCAAATGGTTGTTGACTGCTATCACCCTTATCACTCGGAGTCATAGGATGTGATTGTTCCATTTGACTCACAGTCAGTTGATAATTGTGAAGAGTTGCACACAACTGTTGGAAAGAAGTAAACTCAGAAAACAGAAGTTTGTCTCGAATATCTTTTTGTAAATTAGAAATAAAGATTCTTTGAATATCATTGTCAGGCACTGGAAAAGAAATTTGAGCATACAAATGCTTATATCTACCAATAAAATCAGTCACTTTTTCTTTAACACCTTGTTTACAATGCATTAAATCAATCAAAGTAACTTTAGGACTTATATTGTTTTGAAATTGTTGAATGAAAGCATTTGCAAGTTGTTCGAAAGAAGTAATAGAATAAGAAGGCAACGAGCAATACCATTGTAGGGCTTTGTCTCTTAATGTTCTAGTGAATAGTTTTGCAAGCAACCTTGGGTCATAAGCAAAATCAGTACAAATTGTTTGAAAAGTCTTAACATGTGTTAGAGGATCACCTTTACCATTATAAAGCTCCAAATGCGGAATTTCAACATGTTTAGGAGGAATAGCTCGAACAATGTCAAGAGAAAGTGGGCTCGCAACATCAAATGTGGGCACACTAAACTTAGATTGATTCATAGAGGCAATTTGTTGCTGTAAAGAAGAGACAGTTTGTGCAAGATTGTTAATGGTCGCTTCAGTCGAAGAATTCATATTAGATGTGTTAGATTGAGATGGAGGTGTTATGTTATTGAAAGAAGGTAAAGAGTAAGGTGGTGGGACACTATGATAGTTAGTCATAGGAGATGATTGGATAGGAGGAACACTACAAGGAGGAATGGAAGGGTTAAATGAATTGCCCCCTTGCGTCATGTTCATTTGTGGTGATATAATGGGAACACTCATTGAAGGAATGAATGAAGAAGTTGGATTGAATGAAGGAAGAGGGTTGATTGAAGAAGAGGGATTGCCCACATGACTGGTGATCATAGGAGGAATGTCTTGTGTAGAAGTAGCCATTATGTTTGATGTAAAAGTAGGTATGCTAGCAATAGAAGTCATCAAAGGAATAGAATGATTGACTTGAGTAGGAGGTTGTGTATAACCTAAAGTTTCGGCACAACTCTTTATAGGCATCACATTCGAGTTCACAATGTGTGCAATACCACACAAAATATCAATTCCATTCTTATCACTTTGAAGCATACGTTTTAGACCCTCAATTAAAGGAAGAGCTTGACTATCGGGGTATTCATGAGACATCCATTGGTGAAAATCATCAAATTGGTTATCCAATTTTGAAAGTTGTTCTACAGAAACCTCATGGAGAGCTTCTTCATCATTAGGAGGATTAGAGGAATTACCCATGTCCTCGTTAAAAAGGCTATTCAAATTAGGTTCCATCTCCTTAGTAGTTAAACCTCGGAAAGACTTAATTCTACAGCTTCGTCTAATGGGAATAGTGTAAGTAGGGCTTATTGTTGTAAAACTCATGCACTAGAGAGAGAGAGAAGATTTTGAATTTAGAGGTAGCAATTTTTAGTAAAATCAGCCAATCTTCTGGATTTAAGCTGTTAAATGCAATCACGACAGTCTCCCGAAATTTCGGAAAAAATGTCCGGGACCGTGGCACTCGGAGTGCAACATGGTCCTTGCAACTTTTTTCGAAATTTGCAGGGATGAAAGGTATGATGATTTTAAAGCCAATCTGAAAAAATTGAGTGATTTTACGATCTGTAGGTAGGCCAAATTAAAGTTGCAATCTCGAAATTGAACCCTACCAAGATTGTCGAAAAATGCAAAATTTGAATTTTGAAAAAGAGAGGGAAACTGAAATTTTGAATTTTATGATTTTAGAGGGAATACCAAAAGCAATGCAAGTTTTGAAAATTAAAAATTGACTCAATTTCACGCAAAATTCAATTTTGAAAGTGGAAATCAAAGTTGTTGTAATTAAGCACTTAATTTCAAAAGTCACAAATTGTAAGAATTTGAATAAAGCACTGAAATTTCGAATGAATGCAAACACACTTTTCAGATTTAGGACTGTAAGAAAACAATTTTGACACAAAATTTCAATTTCAATGATTTTTGAATGTTTAGAAGCCTTAAACCAAGCAATCACAAGACCAACTTTGACTGTAATTTTGAAAGTGTTAGATTTGATAAAATCAGCCAAAATTCTGGATTTTAGCAGGAAAATACAGTAAGATCTCGCTCCCGAAATTTCGGAAAAAATGTCGGGGACGATGGCGCTCGGAGTGCACACGGTCCTCGCAACTTTTTTCCAAATTTTCAAGGATGAAAGATATTGTGATTTTATTGCGGAATCCAAAGTTACAGCTGATTTGGAGATGTTTCGATCAATGAAATTGTCAGTCAAAGGTTGAATCAAGAGGGTTTCAAAAATTAGGGTTTTGACACTTAACCACTTAATTTTCAAAATTAAAGCACAAATATGAATTGATAATTTGTAATAGAAGGGCAGATCTGAAACAAGCATCAACATTTAGACATTTCACAAGCTTAATTACTAAAAAGAAAATTTAGGGTTTTTATGCAATCACCTCTAAAATTTTGCAAAAGATCAAACATGGAAATGTAATCAAGGAATCCAATTTTCAGATCTAACTATGAATAATCAGAAAGGATGTTCACGTCGGGTTCACCAAAATGTAAAGCGGAAAATCGCGATCGAACCCTAGTTGCTCTCCCCTCTTCCAACTCCAAGGAGAGAGAAGGGAGGTTCACTAGGGTTAATGGTTTTCACTTAGGGGAGAGACTTTACATTCAAAAGAGGGGTTGAAACCCACAAGGTCCAATCCCACGCAATGCAAGATTGGATGCTAAATGAGTTTCAAGGGTTATGACAGCAAGGCTACCCTCTTTTGTAAAGAATGTTGATAGAAGAATTAAGCTAAGCATGCATAGAAAGTGACAAAGATTCGCTTATAAACTGAGATAGGAATACAGTATGAAGCTGCGGACCTGGAATTAGCAGTAAAATGTCGATACGGCGCTGTCCTGCAAATTTGAGCGAAAGTTGTCGGGACGATGGCGCCCAGCGCCACGATCCTTCGAAAAATCCGCGAAACGAAGGGGGATCTGTTCGTCTCTGCACAAGGATTCCACATCTTCAATTTCAGCCGCGTACCTACAACCTACACACAGAAAAGCGAAGACGATTGGGGGGTTAGGGATTAGGGGTTTGCCTTTAGGTCAAACCCCGGTTTTGGAATTAACCAAGAAATGAGCAAGTGCTGTAAATGTAAATGACTGTAAAACAAGTACTAATACCTTGTTCTAAGGATGTTTGTATCCTTATGTGCGAAGGTATAGATGTTGTATGTTGTTGTAGTATGTAGTAAGTGATCTCCTCTTCAATGGTTGAATCCTTGTCTTGAATGCAACACTTAGCCTTGAATGGAGACTTGAAATGATCAATTGCTTGAAGGAATGCTTGAATGCTTGAATGCTTGAATGCTTGAGTATAGTTTCCACACCTTTTCCATCATATCGAATGAAAGAGGAAAATGTAGTTTATATACTTGTCAATTAGGGCTGATAGACTGATTTTCCCGACCTTAGGCTGACCAAGAAAGTTAATTTCCAAATTGCAAACAAAAAGACCCGAGACCCCTTAGGAGACCGGGCCCAAAATAGGCCCAGGGACCAGGGCGCTGGGCGCTCTGGTCCCACCTCCCGGGACAGCAGGGTGCAAGGAGGTTCAGGCCAGGGTGCTTGAAAAATGCAGTTTTCAGTGTCGTAATCAGGTTTTGGGGTCTCCATTCAGGTTGCGTGTTGAGTCGCCATCGTGAAGACCAAAATGCAGTCGAAATTGCAAGTGTCACAATTTTAGGACGCTACAAATGCTTGACAATTTTTTGTTTTGTAGGCATTGACAGGGGACCAAATGTCTCACATTGATGATGTCACACTCTTAGTGATCGATTTTGGCCTACAAAGTTATGCGGTATCATATTTTGTACACCTTATTTTATGTATTCTTTTGATGGAATATGCAAGTCATTTAATTTTAGATTTGTTAAATTATATTTAATATTATCTACTAATATCTCTTGTGTTAATTTTGTTTGTTTTAGGGTACCCCCTCTATGTCTAGGCCTCGTCCTCAGCGAAAGAAATCCTCGATGATGCCTAAACATGGGAAGAAGGTAATTGAACACGTTTTTAATTGTACAATTGTTTGAAAAGGTTAAAATTGTCTTAGTTGGAATTTGTAGATTGATTAGTGTTTTTTGTATATTTTATATACAATGACCATTGGGCTTTATAGAATTGTTGAATGCACCTGATACACCCGAGGATTGAGAGAGGGTAGAGGTATGTATCTCTACTTTTATTTTTTATTTGATAATTATATGCATGTGTACATGTGAACTTGTGATAAATTATAATCTTATCATTTTTCATACAGGAAATATCCATAGTTGCTTCATCAATGGCAAGGCCTCCTTCATGTATTGGAGAAGCATCTCAAGCTCCGGTACACTTTTATTATATATATATATATATATATATATATATATATATATATATATATATATATATATATATATATATATATATATATATATATATATATATAAATTGTATTTAACCTACAATACTTATCATTATATTTATTGTATTTAATCTTTAATCCTTTTTCGTATAGGTAAAGCCATAATTGCTCCATCAATAGCGAGCACTCCTCAATCTACTGGAGAAGTATCTGAGGCTCCGGTAGACTTTTGTTCTCTATATTGTAGATTTTTTGTGGTTTTGATCTATATATGTTAGTACGTTGTATTTAATCTACAATAGGGCCTATTGACTCTAAATTTTACTTTGAAAGCAGACAACCTTATGGGAAATTTAGTGATGGGGGACCAATTGCACGAGACTCACTGAATAACCTCTAGGTTTAAGAAGCCGACTCTTCCTTATAGTTTTGAGAAAAGGGGAAGAAAGAAACTTAAAACAACAAGATTTAAACTACTGAGGCGATACGCCAAATAATTTTGTCAAAACATTAACAACATATAAAACCAAAAGACATACGGTTTTAAAGCCCATTCAACAATCTACATATCCAAACAAAACCACAATTAAGATACAATCAAAATTCCTTAACAACATAAAGAAATATCAATCACACATCTACCAGGTAACAAGTGCAAAACATAGTTTAATCAACATAATTTTAGATATATATTTCCAAAGTTATCAGAATCACAAGAGAAAAGCATAGAAAACCATCAAAGCATACTGAAAAGAGGCATCACAAAGGCCATAGGCACAATTTGATTAACCTTCTTCATAAAATAGTAACAACTAAAAGGCTAAAAGTCTATCTAAGAAAACTTAATTATTTCTATTTGAAAGTTCTGAACCCCCAGAAAAGGGAAAAAAAAGCATAAATATAGCCCACGGCTCTGCTAACAGCTCAAACATCTGCTAGCCAAGCACACCCACCTTTAAAACAAAAAAATCATGTCCTGGCATTCTGCAAGAACACACCCAGCAAAATGGCTCCGAGGTTGTTACTCCCACTCAGCCGCAACGATCTTCATACTCGCCTGAACAGAAAATTTTGTGTAGAGAAATGACCTAGCAAACAACACACCCTGAAGGACACGTGGAAGCTCAAAGGAACCTCTATGGAAGAGCATCCCAACTAAAATACTACCAACAACACGAAGATGCCATGTGTCTCCATCTTTCTCAAATTACAAGGTGGGGCCTAAAAGAAATGTTGAGTCACCAAAACTGATCCATTTGTCACCTCCGCACTCTTTCAAAATTCAAACATAAAGCATGGGCCATCAGGGCAATGCCAAGATGACATTTGGCCCATACGTTGAGCATAGTTGGAAAGTTAAAAAAGTAAAAAGGCATCCCAATCAAAATTTTGCCTGCGGACTTGAACTGTAAAATAATTTGAACCTTTCCTGGCGACTAAATGGGGGAATTCTTCCTGTGGAATACAAGAACCCAAAATTGTTGGTTTTGTAGACCAGACTTCATACCAGGATAGGGCGGAGCAGGTCAAAGACCTGCTGCAAGGAGGTCCAATCTTCCTCAAAGGGAAACACTTGTGATTCTAGATTCTGATAATACTGATCCAAGTAGATAATTTCATCAAAAGGCAAGCTGACTAGTTCATCATGGACCAACTTCAAGAGCGCATAGAGCTGAGCTAGGGGGTGCAGGGGATGTTCAAACTCCTCTGTAGAGATGAGATCACTTAGGCACTGGATGAAAGATCTGTCTTGTCACAAATGCTCGACCTAACTTAATACTTTTTCAACTCCCAGTACAAAACCATCCGCAAGGAATGGAGAAGATAAGCCTAATGGGACAAACCTCTCTATATGTTGCTTGATATATGGGACCAATTGTGCGAGACTCACTGAATAACCTTCAAGTTTAAGAAGTTGGCTCTTCTTTATAGTTTTGAGAAAAGGGGAAGAAAGAAACTTAAAACAACAAGATCTAAACTACTAAGGCGATATGCTAGAGAATTTTGTAAAAACATTGACAGCATATAAACCCCAAAGACATGTGATTTTAAAGCCCATTCAACAATCTACATATCCGAACATAACCACAATTAAGATACACTCAAAATTCCTTCAGAACATAAAGAAATATCAATCACGCATATACCAAATAACAAGTGCAAAACATAGTTTAATCAACATAATCTTAGATATATATTTGCAAAGTTATCAGAATCACAAGGGAAAAGTACAAAAAACCATCAAAGCATACTAAAAAGAGGCATCACAAAGGCTACAGGTGCAATTTGATTAACCTTCTTCAGAAAATAGTAATAGCTAAAAGGCCAAAATTCTATCTAAGAAAACTTAATTGTTTCTTTTTGAAAGTTCTGAACCCCCCGAAAAGGGAAAAACAAAGCATAAATAGAGCCCACGACTCTTCTAACAACTCAAACATATGCCAGCTAAGCTCAACCACCTCTGAAATAGAAAAACCATGCCGTGGCATTCCGCAGGAACACACCCAGCAAAACGGCCTTCGAGGTTGTTACTCCCACTTAGCCACAATGATCTTCATACCCGCCTGAATAGAAAAGTTTGTGCAAAGAAATGACCTGGCAAACAACATACCCTAAAGGACATGCAAAAGATCAGAGGAACCTCTATAGAAGAGCATCCCAACCGAAATACTACCAACAGTGTGGAGATGCCATGTGTCTCCATCTTTCTCAAACTATAGGGTGGGGCCCAAAAGAAATGTTGAGTCATTAGAACCGATCCATTTGTCACCTCCGCGCTCCTTCATACTTCAAACATAAAACATAGTCTGTCAAGGAAACACCGAGATGACATTTGGCCCATATGTTGAGCGCAACTGGAAAGTTAAAGAAGTATAAAGGCATCCCGATCAAAATTTCACCCATGGATTTTAACTGAAAATAATGTGAACATTTCTTGGCGACTAAAATGGGGAATTCTGCTTGCGGAATACAAGAACCCAAAACTGTTAGTTTCGTAGACTAGACTTCATGCCATGACGGGGCAGAGCAGGTCAAAGATGATAGTTCTGATACTTAATGTAAGTATAGATCCAATAGCCAACAAGATGAGAGGGGGGGGTGAATCATACAAACTTAAACTTCCATAAAAACATCAGACTCAACCTCAGTAACATATACTTCAGTAATATAACCAAAACTGCTAAACATGCAAACTCAAAAGCATATAAACATCATAAACCTCATAACACTAGATTTAACGTGGAAACCCAAATAGGGAAAAACCACTGTGGGATTTCAGACCCACTAAGAAATATACTCTTCTAGAGTATGCTCGGTTAAAAGCAAATCCTATTAAAGATTACAAACACATTGCTAGATGTGACCCAGTTAAGGGATTTCCCTCAGATATGTTAGGATCTTCACCTTGTTAGAAGTGACCTTGTTAAAGGATTTCAAACACTCAATCAGAATGCCACCTTGCTAGAGGGTTTTACAAATAAGATTGTTAAGTCCACTCGGTTAAGAGATTTTCTGTCACTTTCACAAAATAACAATAATAAAAATCTATCTACAACTTCACATCTAAAATGCTAAAGCATATTCTTATTTGCTCAATACAATCTAGACATAGAACTAATCTTGTCCATCTGTTGGGCTTCTATACTCTATTATTCAAACAGGTCTTCAAGCTTCTGTGCTCGCTAATCACTATGTAGCATCCTTGTGTATACATTTGCTCGCATACATTGTTTATCAATAGTTCCCTATTTATAAACAATTCACCAACCGCTTAATCTCCTTGATCACATTTCCCATGATCAATTATAGCCATCAATTCTTCAAACTTTGACCAGGTTCAATGTATCCTTCAATCTGAAAATGTTTTACCCTGCCTTGGAACTTGCATACATTTCTTGGAACTTGTGCTAGGGTATTGCGGTTCAATCTGAGCTGTAGATCTTAATGCCGATTTTCCTTTACCATAGATACATTAACAAACTTCATGCACGACATACCAACCATTTAATCAGTTCCAGCTCATCAGCTTCCTTCATTAAATAACAGATGTAACCATTTAATGTATTCTGTTACAGCTTAGTTACAACTCGGTTACAACTTGGTAAATACTAAACTTCACTCGGAAGACATTCCACCTTCATTAACTGATAGTGATAACCTTAGGGTTTACCAACTAGGTTCCTTAGGGTTTACTGACTAAGTTCTTTTCTCGATAACATAGTATAGTATTAACCTTACAATTTACAACATATGTATGATGTTAAAATAATCTAAACATCATGATCTCATCATTTTCTAACTCAGTAATAGTTGCCCATTGAATACCTTACTCATCCCCTTATTCATCATATTCTATCTATGTCTTTTACCGACATCTTTATACTCTTCAAATCATACTTCTCAAGATATGGCAACATCATACTGAATTAGAAAATCAATTTCTTGACATCAATGACAAAATAATAATATCAAGATAGTAAACATCCTTAATCAGTTATATCCATAATCATCAACAACCTTCTCAATATCCTTATTGAAATGCCAACAATCTCCCATTGTCTGTTATAATGCCAAATGCCAACAATATTCCCCTTTGGCATTAATGGCAAAACCAGTTGATTTGACCTTAAAAAGATTCAGATTGTTGTGATTCTGAAATGCTGAAATGCTCTCTTGTTGTCAACAGAATTCTCCCCCATACATTAGACTTCTCCTCTTTTCTCCAGTCTTCTATTTCAGTCTTTTTAATCAATCTTCTCCTCCTTATATTAGTCTTCTCCCCCTTTGACAATAATGCCAAAAAGTAAAGAACTAAAACATAATTTCTTCCTGTATGAAGTGAATTCCTATTGTAATGTGTCAACTTAGTCTCAGTCAAAGCATTTTTTCTTCAATTCCTGTTCCCTGTATTGTATCCTGCATTATTTCCTGTACACCTTTAGAAAAAATCCTAAAGTGTGTAAATCAGCATCAACTCTTAAAATATATTCGATAGAGTCATTGAATTGATGCTTTCACCGAACTCAGTGAGTGAGTAGAAGATAGGGGTAGGACCCCTAACTTGTGAGATATTCAAAAGTGTCCCTTGGTAGTGGCTTGGTGAAGATATTTGCTATTTGTTCCTTTGTGCTAACATATTCCAACACCACTTTCTTCTCTTGAGCTTCTTCTCTAAGATAATGATATTTGATAGAGATGTGCTTTGTCTTATAGTGCATAACAAGATTCTTTGAAATGTTAATGGCACTAGTATTGTCACAGAATATAGTTATTGGCTCGGTAACTTTCTCATTTATTCCTTCCAACATTTGTTTTATCCATGCAATGTTGGTACAATTCAATGTTGCAGCAACGCATTCAGCTTCTGTTGTTGACTGTGAAACACATCCTTGTTTCTTGCTAAGCCAACTCACTAGTCTTTCTCCTAAAAAGAAAGCTCCTCCACTTGTGCTTTTTCTGTCATCAATGTTGCCTACCCAATCAGCATCAGTATAAACTTTTAAATCAAAATCATTTCCTTTCTGATATACTAAGCCATAATCCTCTGTTCCTTTCAAGTATCTAAAAATTCTTTTGATTGTTGTCATGTGTGTTTCCTTAGGATCTGCAGAGAATCTTGCAACTATACCTACTACATGTGTTATGTCTGGTTTGTTGTGAACAACATATTGTAGCTTTCCAATCATGGATCGGTAAAGTGTCTCATCAATAGATGTAGATTCATCATTCTTTGATAATTTATAGTTGGTAGTCATAGGAGTACTTACTAGTTTTCAATCCTCCAATCCAAATTTCTTCAAGATTTCCTTTATGTACTTGGATTGAGTAATGAAAATCTCATTTTTCATTTGTAGTATCTGTAAACCTATAAAATACTTTATCTCACTGATTAATGACATCTCAAATTCTTTTCTCATTTCATTTCCAAAGTTCTTACAAAGAGAGTCATTTCCACAAAATATAATATCATCAACAAATATGGCTAAGATCAGTATTCCATTTTCATCATTCTTCATGTACATATTGTTGTTCTCACTTGTCCTTATAAAACCAATCTTAATCAAATAAGAGTGCAATCTTTCATACCATGCTCTAGGTGCTTGTTTCAAACCATATAATGCTTTGTTCAATTTACATACCTGATCTTTATTATTGTCTTCAACAAATCCTTCAGGTTGTTCAATAAAAACTTCTTCTTCTAATATTCCATTCTGAAATGCAGATTTGACATCCATTTGATATACCTTGAAGTTTTTGAAAGCAGCATATGCCAACAATGTTCTTACTCCTTCAAGTCTAGCCACAGGTGCAAAAGTTTCACCATAATCAATTCCTTCTTCTTGAGCATAACCTTTGCATACTAGTCTTGCTTTATTTCGAATGACCTCTCCTTTTTCATTTAGCTTGTTTCTGAAAAACCACTTTGTATCGATTACATTTTTGTCCTTCGGTCTTGGGATTAGTGTCCATGTGTCATTCTTTTTTATTTGATCAATCTCTTCTATCATAGCATGTATCCAATCTTCACTGTTAAATGCCTTTTTCACTATTCTCGGTTCAAATTCAAATATCAGACATGTGTTCTGTCTTAGTTTGTTCCTTGTCATCACTAGATCATCCTTATCTTCTATAATCTGACTTGGTGCATGATGTCTTCTGACATATTTGGCTAATACAGGCTCGATAGGCTCTGTATGATGTTCTTCATCACTCGGTAACTAGATTGTCTCTTCATTTTCTTCAACAGTTTTCTTGGTAGGACTTGTCGGTTGAACATAGACAAATTCATCATCATCTTCTAGTTCTTTGGAATTTCCTTCATCATTTCTTTCTGCAAATTCATCAATTTTCACATTTGCCCTTTCTACTATTTTGTTAGATGATTTGACCAGACATTTAAATGCTTTTCTTCTAGAAGAATAACCTAGAAATGTTCCTTCTTCACTTTTGTGATTAAACTTGCCATTTCTATCATCTTTGTGTACATAGCAGTTACTTCCAAAGATTTTAAAATAACTTACATTAGGTTTCTTGTCATACTAGATTTCATATGGTATCTTCAAAGTACCTTTCTTCAGTTGTACTTGATTCAGGGTGTAAACTGCTGTGCTTATTGCTTCTCTCCAAAATGTTTGTGGCACTTTCTTTTCAATCATCAGTGTTCTAGCATAATCCATAATAGATCTATTTCTTCTCTCAGCTATTCCATTCTACTATGGAGTTCTTGATGCAGAGACTTGTCTTTTAATAACATGATCATTGCAGAATAAGTTGAACTCGTCAGATGTGAACTCTCCTCCTCTATCTGATCTAAGACATTTCAGTTGTCCTCCTGTTTCATTTTCAACTCTTGCCTTGTACCATTTAAACATCTAAAAAGCTTCTGATTTTTCTTTTAAAAACATTATTGACATCATCCTTGAGTAATCATCCACAAATAATATGAAATATTTATCACCATAACAACTTTGAAATTTCATAGGACCACAAAGATCAGTGTGCACAAGATCTAAAATTCCCTTAGAAGTGTAAGACTTACTTATAAAGCTTGATCTTGTCATCTTACCCATCTGTCATCCTCAGCACATAGCATTCTCAGGTTTTTCAAGACTCGGTAGACCTCTTACTCGGTGTTTCTTACTTATTTTGATCAGATTATCAAAATTTACATGACAAAACCTTTTATGCCATAACTAGGTATCATCTATCTTTGCATACAAACATTTATTCTGAGATGAGTCAAGGTGAAATGTATTACCTTTTGTTTGTGTCCTGGTAGCAGCTAACTTTCCATTCTTGTCATGAACTTTGACAATTCCTTTCTAAAATTCTATTCGATAACCTGTATTGTTTAGCTATGCTACACTCAACAAATTGTATTTCAAACCTTCAACCCAATAAACATCATTGCATCTTGCATTGTCAAGAAGTGTTATAGATCCTTTACCTTTCACTGGACATGGTGCATCATTACCAAATCTTACATAGCCTCCATCATAATCTTCTAACATAACAAACTTGTGTTTATCTCCTGTCATATGATGTGAGCATCCACTATCTATGATCCAATAATCATTAGTATTTACATGAGATATTAGGGCTTTTTCTTCATACCTTTCTTCATCTGATCCATCTTTGATAGCCACATAAACTACTTCCTCTATATTAGTTTCATCTGATTTATCATCATTGGATTCCTCATCAGCTATTAAGCATGTCTTTCTATCTCTTCTTCTGAAGTCTCGGAGTCCTCTGTAATGATTGTCTTTCTGTTTGTCATCTCGGTAATCTCTCTTTTCAGTAGAATCTTTGTCAAGACAGTTAGAAGCCATATGTCCTATCTTATCACAATTGAAACATTTCAAAGGTAGTTTTCCTTTATACTTACCTTTGCCTCTCGGTAACCTTCTGGCTAATAGTGCTTCAAACTCTTCCTGCTTTCTGATTTCCTCATACAGTTTGTGTACTTCTTCCATGTTCTCACGAAATCTTTCACTTGCTCCACTATGATCTCCTTCAGAGTACTTATACTTTCTTTCATTGTAATCATTAGATTCATCAAGATGAAAAGAACTAAATGTAGATTCAACTTTATTTACCGAAGATCCAATGTTATCAAAGTTACTTAACTCAAATGCATGTAGCTTACCAATAGTAGCATCTAAAGAAACTGGCATATTAGGTACAAACCTTAATTCATTGATTGCAGAGACTCTGATTGCATAAGCCGGTAGAAGAGTTCTTAACAACTTACTTGTTATATCCTTTTTTTCAATAGTTCCACCTGCTCCTTTGATTTGATTGACAATCTCCTTTAGTCTTGTACTGTACTAGGTTATGTTCTCACCTTCATTCATCCTCATAGATTCAAGTTGTCCTCTTAGACTATCTAATTTTGCTCCTTGAACATGTTCATCTCCTCCATATACTGATATGAGCTTATCCCACATAGCCTTTGCATCATTGTAGCCTTCTAGATCATTAAGCTCCGAGTCGGTCAATGCAGATGTTATTTCAATTATATATTCTTGCTTTGCCTTTATCTCTTCCATTGTCAATGGATAGGTGCTTGGTGTGATGAAATCATTCTCCAGATAATATACAACATATTCTCCAACTCCCGATAGGTGCAGCTTCATCCATTTCTACCATGTAGAGAAACTTGACTTGTTTAGCTTCGGTACATCCCTCTTAGACATCTTTGGATCTTTGCCTCAAGTACCTTTAAACTTTTCTTCTAGAGTCCAAAGCTCTGATACCAATTGATAGTTCTGATACTTAATGTAAGTACAGATCCAATAGCCAACAAGATGAGAGGGGGGGGGTGAATCATACAAACTTAATCTTCCATAAAAACATCAGATTCAACCTCGGTAACATATACTTTAGTAATATAACCAAAACTGCTAAACATGCAAACTCAAAAGCATATAAACATCATAAACCTCATAACACTAGATTTAACGTGGAAACCCAAATAGGGAAAAACCACTGTGGGATTTCAGACCCACTAAGAAATATACTCTTCTAGAGTATGCTCGGTTAAAAGAAAATCCTATTAAAGATTACAAACACATTGCTAGATGTGACCCAGTTAAGGGATTTCCCTCAGATATGTTAGGATCTTCACCTTGTTAGAAGTGACCTTGTTAAAGGATTTCAAACACTCAATCAGAATGCCACCTTGCTAGAGGGTTTTACAAATAAGATTGTTAAGTCCACTCGGTTAAGATATTTTCTGTCACTTTCACAAAATAACAATAATAAAAATCTATCTGCAACTTCACATCTAAAATGCTAAAGCAGATTCTTATTTGCTCAATACAATCTAGACATAGAACTAATCTTGTCCATCTGCTAGGCTTCTATAATATGTTATTCATATAGGTCTTCAAGCTTCTGTGCTCGGTAATCACTGTGTAGCATCCCTGTGCATACATTTGCCCGCATACATTGTTTATCAATAGTTCCCTATTTATAAACAATTAGCTAACCGCTTAATCTCCTTGATCACATTTCCCATGATCAATCATAGCCATCAGATCTGCAAACTTTGACCAGGTTCAATGTATCCTTCGATCTGAAAATGTGTTACCCTACCTTGGAACTTGCATACATTTCTTGGAGCTTGTGCTAGGTTATTGTGGTTCAATCTGAGCTGTAGATCTTCATGCCAATTTTCCTTTACCATAGATTCATTAAAAAACTTCATGCATGACATACCAATCATTTAATCAATTCCAGCTCATCAGCTTCCTTCATTAAATAACGCATGTAACCATTTAATGTATTCTATTACAGCTTGGTTACAACTCGATAACAACTCAGTTACAACTCGGTAAATACTAAACTTCATTCGGTAGACATTCTGCCTTCATTAACCGATAGCGATAACCTTAGGGTTTACCGACTAGGTTCTTTGCGCGGTAACATAGTATAGTATTAACCTTAGAATTTACAACATATGTATGATGTTAAAAAAATCTAAACATCATGATCTCATCATTGTCTGACTCGGTAATAGTTGCCCATTGAATACCTTATTCATCCCCTTATTCATCATATTATGTCTGTGTATTTTACCGACATCTTTATACTCTTCAAATCATACTTCTCAAGATATGGCAACATCATACTGAATTAGAAAATCAATTTATTGACATCAATGACAAAATAATAATATCAAGACAGTAAACATCCTTAATCAGTTATATCCATAATCATCAACAACCTTCTCAATATCCTTATTGAAATGCCAACAATCTCCCATTGTCTGATATAATATCAAATGCCAACAAAAGACCTGCTGCAAGGAGGTGCAATCTTCCTTAGAGGGCAATACTTGCGATTCTAGATTTTGATAATACTAGTCCAAGCAGATAATTTCATCAAAGGGCAAGCCGACTAGTTCATCATGGACCAACTTCAAGAGAACATAGATCTGAGCTAGGGGGTGCAGGAGATGTTCAACCTCCTTCATGGAGATGGGATCACTCAGGTGTTGGACGAAAGATCTATCCTATTGCAAATGCTCGACTTGACTTAATACTTGTTCATCCCCCATTATAGATTCAACTGCAGGGAATAAAGAAGGTAGGCCTAATGAGGCAAACCTCTCTATACGATGCTTGATATTTGGGATGGAGATTTGCAAGGGCTCAAGTGTCGCTAATACGTGTATGATCACTCTATGATGGTTGATGAGAATATTCATCTTCTTGATTAGTTGCTGACAATATACTATCCCTTTCTCTCTCAATTCTTCAACTTGGGCTACGTATAACATTTGGATTAGGTCTTGAACCATGGGGATCTTAGGACCAAGGATGAGCATAGAGATGTTGACAAGGGCTCACACCTCGGTACAGAGGGATTGTGCTTCTTGAATGAATCTCAACATGGTCTGCAGTGAGGGGCTATACTACTTAATTCTTTCCCAATGGGAAACATACAATTCAATTAGAATTGATGAAAGATCTTTAAAAAACTAGGTGGGGGGAGGAATACTTAGCAACTGCAAAACCTCCTCACTCTTGGAAGCTGCATTGTACAATCTTGTTCTTTCTACAACAAAACCACTGTGTCTAGGACTTTCCTTTCAGACAATTCCAGACTATCCTCCCTATTCCGCAACTCTGCTTCAAATCTCGCTTTCTCCTCTAAGAGCATAATCTGTGCATCACTCAATTGCCAGGCGTACTCTTCCTTCAAACAGACTTCTTTGTGCAGCTAAACTTGCACTTGGGTGGCATCTCTAGAAGCTTCTCTTAGCTGCTGGATCTCCAGGTCTTTCTCCTGCAATTCTTTTAAGGATACGCTCCTTATTGCTTCCTGGCCCTTCAATTGGGCACTCACGTTATTAAGGGATAACTGAATCTTTCCCTTCTCTGAATTGGCTTGTATTAGCAAACCTTGTAGGCGATTAATTTCTGAGCTGTGGGCTTTGTCTTCCTTCCTCTGTTAGGTCAAGGACTCTCGGAGATGCACATTATCTACTTGTATTTTCTCTAGGTGACAGGTTTTCCTGATGAAATCTAAAGACATGGCCTTTGAAGTTTCTTCCATCATTTCCACCTTGTTTGATGCCAATAGCATGCAAGGTATAGTCATTGGGTCTCATTTGGGATTCTGGCTTGTCAACCTTGGGGAAAAGATTTGTGAAGAAAAGACGATCTTTCTCTTCTATGAAATGCATTTGAAGGTGTGGATGAGTTGGACGGGTGCCCTCCTTTTCTTTTCGTTTGCCCGTTCTACCAATGTGGATAGTCTTAGAGTAAGTGACTTGCTGCTTGAAATCATTTGGGTTATCAATAGCCTAGCCCACAAATGCGGCGCCAAGGGGAAGTGCAAAGGGAAACTGGGAAATAGCCTTGCCGAAAGTGGTCTAAATAGGTTGGGCAAGGGTTGATGGGGAAAATAATGGGACAAAAGGAGAGGCTCTAGATGGAAAAGGAATCATGGACACTGACCCCATAATTGAGAGGGGAGTGGACTCTTCAAAACAAAGCCTACATGACATAGAGGATGCTTCAGACATCTTCATGGAAAATATCACGGGGATGAAAGCGGGGGCTGGGAAAGGAATGGAAACCTGCGGGAATGTATCTTGGGGTTCAACTGATATTCCAGTGAGTGCCAAAGTAAGGGCAATGGGGACCTAGGTTTGCATTATAATAGGAGGGACAATAGAGGAAAGAGCTTGAGTAGAAGATAAAGGTAAAAAAGGGCATACTTGAATTGTTGAAGTCGCCAACCACTATGAATCCAAGGGGACTCTTGGGGTGTGGGGAGGCAAACTCTTCTTTGCTAAACTTGGATGTTGTCTTTTCTTTGGAGGGGAGTCATGCGCCTACTTCTCACCTTGCCTCTTACCAGCTTGGGAATAGGGTTTCCGAGCAAAACTAGCTAGAGGAAGAAGGATATGGGGTTCTGGATCTTACTCTTTGATATTTATAACCCCTACATCCTGTCGCAGGGCCACCTCGAGGGATGAGTCCCCATGAGGGAAACTGTCACCTATCTCTTCATTTGATTTGTTTAACTGATGCCATTCTAACTTGAAACGCTCGTTGAAGAGGACATTTTATGATGTTGGCCCTTGGTTGACTTACCTCCTATCTGTAGATCCAAAAATATTCTCTTTTTCCTGGGCCAGGCATCTACAGTCATGGTTTCTAACATCACTCGAGGAATAGGCTTTGTAGGGTTGTACCTCTATATGACTCTGTAAAAGATTAACCAGGGGGGCACTTGAGGATAGGAAAGTCATGGAGACCCACATATAAACTTGGGTCATCGGCTTGAGGGTTTGTACATCCCTCCCACAAGCTTCACAGTTCATGCTTCACTACATTTTTCCTTTTGCTGAGGCAACCATCGGGGTCATAGCTCTAGGAATCATTGATCACTACTAGCCTAAGCTGCACTAGCTTGGATGTCAAGACCTCTTCCATGATGTTTCTTCGTACCAGAGTGATCAAACTAATGGTTTTGTGGTCTCTAATAATGGAGGTGTCATGATTTCTTGCTCCAATATCCCTCTCAATTCTTACCAACTATGGTGCAATCTCCAAAGCAAGCATCCTCTCAGTCACATAAACAGGCAAGCGAAAAGGTTCCTTGAAGAAACAATGAACTCAAATGAAAGAAAAATTATTGCCTATGAACTAGTCACAAGGAGGGTTCTCATTTTGCATCCAGTACATCTGGACTGGCGAGAAACAAGCTAGTGGTTTGTTGGGGATTGAATTGAAATCTTTAAGCACCGGGGTTAGGAAAAGATCAAAAAACTGATATACATCAAAGGAAGCTAGCAACAGGGGTGTCCAGGATGACACCGACATCCTATTTCCTGACTCATCACAAGTTACCAACTGCATGTATTGGTCGAAGAAGGCCTCGTTCTGATGCAAGAGCAGGTGGACTAAGACTGTGGAAAACCTGAATCGATGGAACTGCTGAAATTTTCATAATTGCTTCACGATGGTTCTAGCTATACAAACCGAGAAGTTGAAGTGGAAGGACTCCCTTTGTTTTTTGCACTTAAAAAGAAAACCCATCATAGCAGTCATGACGTCTCAGTCATTATCATAACTGCATAACTAGGAAAGGGTGAAGGAAATATCTTTGAGATCTTCATGCTTTAGGTCACTGTGGGATAGGAGGAACTTCATGTGTCCAGCAGATAGACTTCGTTTGAGTATGCTCTGGCAAAAGGACAATGCATCCCTTCTAATAACCCATTATTCCTCCATTGTGGTCTCAAAGAAGACCTTTGTTACCTCAAAAATAGGACAACATATCATATTCGTAATAGCCTCTAGGGAGATCATCGCCCTCAAAGATGAGCCACCGATTGAACAGGAGGTGGGATCAAAAATATTAGCGCAAACCGCTACGAGCTCGGGACAATATGGAACCATGGGGACCACAAATTTAGGTGCACCACTACCCTATAACTGAGTAGCCATTGATTGTGGCTCTGCTCTATGGTGAAGCATTTTGCTGCATGCGGCCTCTCTGAGGTTCTTGGGCTTCATGCAGACATGTGGTTCGAAGACATTTTCAAAAGAATCCAACACAACGGATGTGTTGCAAGTGGTTGTCTTCATCTTGATTTTTGTCCTTGGGTATTCCGCCTTGGGAGGAATGGAATGTGATGAATATGAGAGCTCTCCAAAAATATCCACCCATGGTCTTCCTGAAGTAGAACCTGAAGACATGGCTTTGACCTCCATTTTAGTCTAAGGCTCTTCTCTTGCTAACCTTTCAAACTCGAGAGAAAAACTGAGAACCTAGGCTACAAAAGAGTAA
The DNA here is from genome assembly GCF_030272615.1 of Cryptomeria japonica. Lineage (NCBI taxonomy): Eukaryota > Viridiplantae > Streptophyta > Pinopsida > Cupressales > Cupressaceae > Cryptomeria > Cryptomeria japonica. Next base: position 251,452,115 of record NC_081405.1, read on the forward strand.
TAAAATGAACAAGAGTAACCACATTCCTTAAATGTACTGAGTGCCTAGATTTTTGCAAAAGTGGATGCTTAATGGTAAGTGTCCGTTTAGACGTATGCCAGCTCATTTTGCAGCTGCAATTAACCTCTGATGAAGATGAGCACCGCTGTTCTAACTTTCCAAGTGAGCACTTATTTAACCCACCGTTGCTTGAAGCCACTTGAGATGAAAAGCTTGGCCAGATGAATCTCCTCTTTAACCAAGAAGATTGGAAGACACCGAGGCTTGCATGAGTGGAAGCATTCTTGTGGAGGCTTCGGTTTAAACGTGATGTGATTACACATACGTGTGGCATTTTCTTGTACAATCTCCTATTTCGAGGTACTAGGTAGGACATCTCCAACTCTGAATCAAAGCTCATTCCCTTGTGAAAATTAATAGAGAGTGACAAGAGCCTTGGAGTTTAGGAACATTGGTGTCTCAACCACTCGTCATCTTGAGCTATAATCTTGCTATAAATATGTCTTTTCAGACATTCTTTTGTATAGTGCTAGCTTCAACGAGAAAATTTCCTCAAAAATTGATACTCCCATTAGACTTGTCAGCAACAAAGCACAGGTCGCTTTCCTTAGGAATAGCTTTGATCGGAGACTACAGCTAATGACATGGCAGAGGAATCCTTTGATAATTATTGCTTACAAATGGGTGCTCAGAGAGGATTTCATTGACAATGCGGACCGCTACTGTGTAAACTTGGATATCTGCTCATGTTTTGTAGCCTTGCTATTGAATTGCAATCTAGCTGGGCTATGGGCTTTGCAGCTCACCAAGGAGCTCTTCTCTCAGGACTATCTAGGTAGGTTGCAAGACGTCGTTGCATATCATGTCCTTTTTAGGGGCCTCTCCCTGGCATATGATTTGAGACATTTTATTTCATCTGGCGATGAAGTACCCTAGCATCTACTTGTCGGTGGTCTGAAGATGATGATGTTGTCTTCCCATCGGTTTTGTGTTGAGCTTGCTACAGAATTCCTCTTGTGGGTCTACATGATAGTCCATGTTTCGGATGGGACCGAATGGTATTCTAACTTTAGGGAATACATCTTTCCTCGAGTTTTGACACCACATATATAACCGAACCTGGTTGTTATCTACATGGCTAGGATGCCTGATGACAACCATGGCCATGAGTAGTTAGTGGGAGATGACACTCCAGATGATAGCAGGGACTCAGACTTCTAGATGGAGGATGATGAAGATGAGGAGGATCAATGAGAAAGCGATAGCTCGACTTGTAGTATTTTGACTTATTACTTTTTCTCTTTTTTCTTAATATGACATATTTTATGATTTCAATTAACTTGCTTGGATTATGGCTGATAATAATTAAAATAAATAAGGCACGCAAAAGAACTATTTACAATATATACATTTAGGGAGGAAGAAACATTAAAAGAATAGTTTGAGGTGGAAACCATTGACTGGGATCCAGAGAGAGTCTCCATTCATATCTTTGAGGTTGAAAGAATTAACACCCTTACAATTCATCATATGGAAAGGCCCCTCCCACAAACCGTCAAACTTGGCGTGCTGACCAGGCTTGACCTCTCTTTTGTTATATATCAGCACGAGGTCCCCTGGGCTAAAAACCTGATCGAAACTCTTTTTATTGTCAAACCACCTCTTAATGGTTTGCTGGCGGTCTTGGAGAGATGCAAAAGCTATCTCTCTATCTTCTTTGAGCTCCATAATTTCTGCCAACCTTACGACCATCGAGTTGTTCTCTACCATCTCGATAGACTTAAGTAGCTGTAGGGCTGGGACCTCTAAAGAAATAGGAAACAATGCATCCTTCCCATAAACCAGCTTGTATGGGGAGTTTTTTAGAACCTGCTTGGGTGTTATTCAGTCTTCCCACAACGCGCTCCTCAAATGGTGGTGCCATTCCCTCTTATATTATGCCCCAATCTTCTTGATGAGCCTGATAAGGTTCTTGTTAGTGGACCCGGGGAGCCCATTCCCCTACAAGTACTAATTGGAGGAGGTTTTGAGGTAGATACCTCTGTTGAGGGTGAATTGGGTTATTCATGAAACAATGAATGCCCATGCATTGTTCGATATGATGGTCTTGGGTGGACCATATCGACACACCAGGGCTTTTAGGAAAGTCAGCACTTTTCTCTCTGACAAATTCCTTAAAGGGATGGCCTCAGACCCTCTGGTGAAGTAGTCAATGGCAGTCAAGATCCACTTGTGTTTAGCTAAACTAGGGGGGTTGATCATCCCTATAAAATCAAGTCCTCACTGGGTGAAAGGCTCTTCTATCATCACAGGTCTGAGAGGCATTGCCGCTTTTCTGGTCCTACCAGTATAATATTGGTATTCCTTGCATTCCCTTACCAAAGCATGCACATCTTTGAACATGGAGGACCAAAAATATCTACCCTGGGTGATTTTGATGATGGTTGTCTATGTAGAGAAATGACCTCTTGATGAACCATAGTGAAATTCATATAAGATTTTATCGGCTTGGCATTGGTCCACGTAGCGGAGCAAGACCCCATCAAAATTCGTTTTGAATAGTACACTAGCTACCAGGTAGAAAATGATGTTTTGGAGTCTATAGAACCTTTTCTTTTCCAAAGGGAGACCCTCAAGGAAAATCCTAGTCTTCATAAAGTGCTTTCTAGCCTCCATCCAGCATGTGTTTGGAGACTCGGGGAAAACCATCATGACTTCCTCTACGGCCATCTTGTCTTCATGGGGTTCACACTCATGAACTATATATTCGCATAAGCCTCTATTGCAAACTATTTTGGTTGGCCTAACATCAACATCGTACTCCAGGATCTTAGTGATCCAATTAGCCCTCTTTTTGGTGATGTCACCTTCCATGATGTATTCTTGGATTGTGGGATGGGCTACATATATGGTGGTTTTATTGCAGGTAATGAAGTGCCTAAATTTCTTTAGTCCCTTCACTACGGCCAAGGCTTGCTTTTCAATGAAATTGTATTTGGCCTCATATTCTTTGAGAATCTTCAAATGGAAAGATATAGGATCCTCACTCCCCTTTTCAACATCCTTCTAAGTCAGGACCATGGCAATGCTATACTGACCTGAAAAAACATACATTATGAAGTCTTTTGACATGTCTGGGTTAGATAACATGGGGGTTGAACATATGGCATCTTTGATTTTGTCAAAAGCTCCTTTGGCTTCAGGAGTCCATTTGAAATGTGTCTCCTTCTTGAGCATCAGAGTGATGGGCCTTATTATTCCAGAAAAATCAGAAATGAAACGACTGACAAAGTTGACCTTTCCTAAGAAAGACTGGACTACCTTTTTGTTGACCGGAAGGGGAAGGTATTTTATTGCTTTGACTTGATCTAGGTCGATGGAGACACATTCCTTGGACACTATATGTCCTAGTAGCTTACCTTGGGGGATGTCGAAGATACATTTCTTTGGGTTTAAGGAAATCCCAAACTCGAGGCACTTTTGGAAAACCAGTTCGAGATGATCAAAATGATCTTCTCGGTGTTTAGAAAAAATTGTTAGGTCATCCAAGTATATCGGAATAATTTAATTAATGAGCTCTTTAAAGGCCAAATCCATATCTCTTTGGAAAGTAGCTCCAACATTTGACAACCTGAAACACATCTTTTGATATGAAAACATTCCCCACTTGGTAGTGAAAGTTGTCTTGTGTTGGTCTTCCAGCTTCACCAGGAATTGATTATATCCTGAGAAACCATCAAGCATTGAGAACATTTTTGATCCCTCCACTGTGCTCAGCAAATGCTCCATTGAAGGAAAGGGGTAGTGATCTTTGAGAGATGCTTGATTTAGATCTCTAAAATCTACACAAAGCCGAATGCCTCCATTCTTTTTTCTTATGGGCACCAAATTGGACACCCACATGCTATGTTTAATGGGGTAGATAATCTGAGACTTGATCAACTTCCTCAACTCTTGAGCCATGAGGGACTCAATCTTTGAATTGATCGGCCTTTGCTTCTATTGTACTGGCCTAGCTCCATCAGTGAGTTTGATAGTATGTTGAATGACATTGGGGTCATAACCTTTCAAATCTTCATAAGACAATGCCAGGATGCCCATTTATTCATCACAATAATGGGTCAAGCATCTCCTATCCTCCAGAGAAATATCTTTTCCTACTTTAAGTATTCTCCCATCTCCTACTGACAATTCAGTATAATCTCCTTTATCAGCCATAAGCTTTCGCTTGTCTTTTTTAGCATCATCATGGGTGAAAAAATTCTCCGGGGTGATCAAACCATTAGGAAATTTATTAGATTTTAGTTGGAGGATTTGGTCTCCATAAGCCTCATTCACTTTAGGTTGTAGTTGATTTGCAAACTCCCTTGAGTTTTGAATGAATAGTGCAATCTGCTCATCACTCTTGAAAACTTTCCATTGGGTATTGTTATCAGGGATAGCTGACCGGAAAACCACATAGACTACTTTGGAATTGTCGAGCAAGTCCGCAACAAGATCGAATTGTGATTCAATTGCAGCCATCTGATCGACAACAACATTTATTTTTTGGGGGATACTCTGGATGTTGAAAGCGTCAAAGCTTTCAATTTAATCCCACATTCTAGCATGGTAAGATCTCATGCGGACATGTTAGTACTGGAAATTCCTCGAACTTGGTTTACTACCAGCTCAGAGTCGCCCAAGACTCTTAGTTTCTTAATACCCATCTTCTCCACCAAGCTCAAACCTTGGATCAGTCCTTCCTATTCTGCCTCATTATTTGAGCATGCAAATTATAGATGGAAGGACTTCAAGATTCTCTCACCTGAGGGTGAAGTGAGGTAAATCCCAGCTTCAAAGCCTACTTTGCATCTCACACCGTCAAAGTGCAAGGTCCAGAGAGTAGATGACAATTCTTCCTTAGAAAATGGCTCTTTGGTAAGCTTTGGGATGACTTGGTTTTCGTTAAAAATGCAATAGGTGCCTAGGCCGGTAGCATGGTAGTTGGAGAATGGATCGGAGTCTATGAATTCATTTAAGAAAACCTCTTGGTTTGGCAGGATCTCCCTGGTCACTTCCTCATCTTCTAGGAGCTCTATGACTTTCCTTTCTTCATTCAAGATGGAAGTATGAGTGAGCTCAAAATTAATCATGGCCTGGTTTGCTACATGATCGATATGAAGGGGCTCTGAAAGGATTTTGAGTTTGGCCCCATGTTGAGTGCAGAGGGTGAGGTGAGACCAATCTAAAGATAGATAGCCTACTATATTGGCAGTAAAATCCCAGGAAAGGTAGAGCCCAAAAATAGGCGGGATATCGATGACCACTACTTCTTGGGGCACAGTAATACTAGGGAACACGAACAATGTTAGCGCGAGACTTTTGATAAGACCTATGGTTTGGAATTTATTCCTGTCTAATTGCATGACTCCCCTATTTAAAGGTTTGTTCTTGATATTCAAAACCTCAGTGATCTATCTGGGCATGACGGTAGTGCTAGCTCCAGAATCTATCATAGAATTATGCAAGTGCTTATCCCCAACTATAAGGGTTAGATAGAATGGGTTGGGTTTGGGCTTACCTTCCATCTGAGCCTTGGGAGACATGATCTTGTTGGTTAACATAGTTAGAGAGCATGATTTGTCTATATAGGGGGGGCTCTCTTTCGTTGTACTTTGGAGCTTTGGCAAAATTTCCGCTTGCACTTCCACTGGTGTTCGATAGGGCCTCCTTTAGTCGATTCTTTTTCTCTGGGATGCTAAGGAGATCCCATAAAGATACATTGGCAGGAGCCTTCTTCAGTTGCTCTACCACATCTAGTATTATGGGCATCGATGCTTTTGGCTCTCTTGGCTTAAAGGGGACGAACTCTTTCCTTGGGTATGTAAGGATGACTGTAGGTTGCTCAGGACCTTTATCTGTGAGTTCCCTTCCTGATGTGTTCACATTCTCTCCAATGAAACGTCTTTTAGAGTGGAGATTATAATCTAATTGTACGAAGGGGGCTCCCTCCTTTAAGGTATTTGTGCCATTGGTTAACACCGCATCTTCATCTTCCATCCAAGAGAATAATGCTTGATCTTGGGCAATCTCTATTTCTTGTTGCATTGACATACCCTGCATTTGGGTGATGAGAGAAGCATTATCCATACCAGGAGATGCATAAACAAACTCATCAGGCATCACGCCTAGGCTCTGTTGCTCTGCAATATTTTTCTATAGATTTCCTCTTGGACAATTCCTTGGTGTGTGAGCATTATTGGAGGGGAAAAACCAAGAGTTAGTATCATCCGCCAGATTATTTTGACCCACTACGAACTCTTTGTTGGTGTTGGGATAAACGGTCTGCAAAGGATTGGGGACTGGGACTATTTGATCATTTGACTAGGCAGACTTATTAGCACGGTGGTTTGTATGATGATTATGTTGGTATGGGGGTCAGTTTCCTTGGAAATTTTACTGAAAAGGGGGTCTAGCGGGTGAGATTTGGGCTCTTTTTAGGTTACCAATTTTGTTTGAGAAGGATCACAACAAGTCTTTCATGTCATTGACCTCCGCACCTAGGGACAATTGTGGGGGAATATATGTTTGCTGGGGGCTAGGTTACACATACATAGATTGCAGGGTAGATGTACTAGGGATGACCTCTTCAAGAATTTGGTGAGATATCTCAGGAAAGACTGACATGATGGGGCAAGGGGCAAGCTTCCTGGTGTCGATCAAATTATTTTTTTCTTGCACTGCTATGTCGAATGCTTGCGGGAGGGTGTTGTTGCCTAGAGACTGGATCATCACCGATATGTCAGAATTGAAAGCCTTTAGGTAAAAGACAAATGCCATATCTGCAGGAGGGTGGGCGGATAGAGGTATTCTTTGCCAGGTCCTCTGGAATCTCAAATTGAATTCTATCAATGCTTCCTGAGGGGCCCTCTTTATTGTGATCAACTGGTGCATCAGTGACGATGTGTCGGCCTTGTTAGAGAATCTCTAAAAGAAACAGTCGCCCAACTGATCCCAATCTGCTATAGTATTGGGCTCCAAGGATATGAACCAATCTAGAGCTCTTCCTTTGAAAGAGGCTATGAGCAATCCCAAGGCTACATGTTGCTTGATAATACTGTGAACCATGTAGACACTGGCTATATCTTTTAAATTCTCCCCTGGATTCTTATGACATTCCCTAGTAAACATGGGTATAGCTTTCAATGCGGCCACAGGGATTGGCCCCCAGACTACAAGTGGGGTTGGAGGAATGAGGGGGCTCCTATTATTCCAAGTCACAAAATTTCTAGGGGGAACATGTGACATCACTATGGGGGTGACTGTGGGAAAGACAGGTAAGCTCTAAGAAGAGGAGGATGCAGCTGAAGGAACGTTCACTAAGGGGGAAAGGAGTAAACTAGGATTTATGGTTGTTTGACTCTTGGTGATGGGCCTGTGACTCATAAACTAGCTCAAGGTTTATTGAAATTATGGTCCCACCAGGTGTGTCATAAAAAGAATTGTTGACTCTAAATTTTACTTTGAAAGTAGACAACCTTATGGGAAATTCAGTGATGGGGGACCAATTGCGCGAGACTCACTAAATAACCTTCAAGTTTAAGAAGCTGACTCTTCTTTATAGTTTTGAGAAAAGGGGAAGAAAGAAACTTAAAGCAACAAGATTTAAACTACTGAAGTGATACAACAGAGTATTTTGTAAAAAACATTAATAACATATAAAACCCAAAGACATGTGGTTTTAAAGCCCATTCAACAATCTACATATCCGAACAAAATCGCAATTAAGATACAATCAAAATTCCTTCACAACATAAATAAATATCAATCACATATCTACCAGATAACAAGTGCAAAACATAGTTTAATTAGCATAATCTTAGATATATATTTCCAAAGTTAAGGGAATCACAAGGGAAAAGAATAGAAAACCATCAAAGCATACTGAAAAGAGGCATCACAAAGGCCACAGACACAATTTGATTAACCTTCTTAATCAGAAAAGGGAAAAACAAAGTATAAATAGAGCCCATGGCTTTGCTAACAGCTCAAACATCTGTCAGCCAAGCACAACCACCTATGAAACAGAAAAAAACCATGCCGTGGCATTCTGTAGGAACACACCCAACAAAATAGCCTCCAAGGTTGTTAATCCCACTCAGCCGCAATGATCTTCATACCCGCCTAAATAGAAAAGTATGTATAGAGAAATCACCTGGCAGACAACACACCCTGAAGGACACACAAAATCTTAGAGGAACCTCTATGGAAGAGCATCCCAATTGAAATACTACTGACAACGCAGAGATGCCATGTGTCTCCATCTTTCTCAAACTACAGGGTGTGGCCCAAAAGAAATGCTGAGTCATCAGAACCGATCCATTTGTCACCTTCGCGCTCCTTGAGACTTCAAACATAAAACATGGGCCATCGGGACAACACCGAGATGACATTTGGCCCATATGTTGAGACAACTAGAAAGTTAAAGAAGTAAAAAGGCATCATGATCAAAATTTCACTCGTGGATTTTAACTGAAAAATAATGTGAACAAGGCCCTTCGTGGTTTGGCCATAACTTGGATCCTTTGAAGTTTGTGTTCAAGAAAACTCCTAAGACTAACAAGAAGACAAAGAAGACAATATATCCTAGATCAACATATGAGGTAATCTACATTTCAATTGCAAAGAAATTATGGTTAAATGCATAGTTATGTTGATAATTGTGAATTATTTTCTACAAAAGTATTCTAACTTGGCTTTTGAATTGTGGTTGTGCAGCCATCTACAGAGCTGCGTATTGCATCAAAGAGGCTTGATTTTGATGATCCACCACAAGTATAGGATCATATAGTGTTAGTTGTGGTCATTGAATGACCATTAAATGTAGATATATTCTACATTTTTATTGTATATTGATTTGGACATGGCATATGCCACATTTTTGTAAAACTTGTACTGACTTGACATATATGCCTTTTTTGATATATATAAATGTTGATATTTGATCCAATAAATGTGTATTGTGTTCATTATTGTGCATTTCATTGATATTGATAGGCATATTCAATACATACAAATTTTTTTCATTGTGTTGATTATTGTGCATTTTGATATATATAAATGATTATTTATAATTGATATGGTTATTTTTTCTCAAACTATTTGGTGTATTTGGTGGCTGCCATTTTATAAAGTTAAATGAATATTTGCGTATGTAATCAACAATATGAATATAAACAACAAAAATCTATGATATAAAACATTGCAATTGTGGAATATGATTTGATAAGATTTCTAAAATATTGAATTAACCCTACAAAACTCCTTGTCTCAACCAAAATCAAATTCAATGGTAATGGTCAGATTTGATTTGTGGTAATGATCATTGGATTCTTTTGATTCCTTTCATTTATTTTTGTCTATGTGAGTGGTGCGTGAGCACCCTCATGCTCACAATGGTCAAATCTTGGTTTTTGTCTTGTTTTCCATTTGTTTTATCTAAATATGGTGATTTGGGACCATTAATGATCATTTGAAGTCATTTGTGAAAGTTTGGTGTCATTTGGATAAAAGATGTAAAATTTGCTTAGTTGTTGTCAAAGTTTCATTGTGGGCACAAACCAACATCACGAGTGCATTCAGGTGGATAGGTTTATGCTGGGCATGCTCCTGTTGTGCCTCCCAATGTGTTGGAACGTCGAGAGCCATACCCTACCGGTGCAAATACAGTTGTGTGTCAAGTATAGTGATACTAATATATATAATTTATTCTAACTTGGCAAGACATAGCCAAGTATAGTGATACTAATATATAATTTATTGTAACTTGGCATGATATAGCCAAAAGCAAATGGTGTCAATAGATAATGTGCATTCACAAGTTTTAGGACTAATGCCAAAGTTGTGGCCCGTAAACCTGTAAAAGTCTTCCTTCCCAAGCTCTCTAACTACAAACCCACCACAAGAAAATCCAAAACTCCCACTTCCAAACATGTCTTATCTCAATGCCAAAACCAACCCAGGCAACCCAATCTCTTTCCCATTATTATTGTTCAAATGTACTATACCACAATATCCTGCCCCAAATGATAGTGAAACCAAATTGGTGAGAATTTTAGACCCAAGGATCTAAAGATGGTAGAGGTTTTTTGGATGAAGCTTGAACAAAAGGATGCAATAGTATCAGCTTGGACAAAAGGTTTTTTGGATGAAGACCCATTATCTTCTTGATCAGCACATGATTATAGAAAGAAATTGAAGGTTAGTTATGGTCGATTGGTATGGTGTTTGGGGTTGAAATGTTTGGTCTTGAGTGAATCTATGTTGTTCTGACCTATTTAAAGCATGTTCCATGATTGGATGGGGTTTGTGGAGTAGGAGTGTATCATTGGTGGGTTGAAGCAATATGATGTATAATCAAGAATGGTCATAATTGACCTTATCACATCACATAAACACAAAACCCTTAAGATATTCAAAATATACTCACATAGAAAAAAAATAGTCACATATATTCAAAAAATATTTTACAAATCATCTCATGGGATTTTATACAAAAGTTGGCATTTAAATATGTGTCAATCAGCTAATCACCATTTAAATATACAAAATTTGGCATATAAATATGTACAAATCAGCTCATGGCCATTTAAATATACAAAATTATGCCCCTAAATATGTACAAATCAACCCATGGGAATTTATAGATACAAAAAATATATATAGAACAATTCACCGATGATATATACAAAATTCTCAAAATGATTCTACCCTGAACTATAGAATCAATCAAGTGAGCGTTTTGGATCAACTCTAATCTGTATTGTGTCAAGTATTGCCTCGTGGTCAGATTCAAGAACTTTCCATAAAATCTTGTTATGAGGTCTACCACGATACTTAATCAAATGAATATTTGTTGCAACATCAAGGTTGGAGAAATTAAGAATATGTCTGTGTGTTTCAAAGTACTCAAACAACCAAACATCAGAATTCTTGATAAGTTATCTCCTAAGCTATGTGCATGTCATGACAACAAACCCTACTGGATGCTCCATACCCTCTTCGTCAATGATTGTGGTTGTCAATTTTCTCTTAGGCTCAATACAATGACACAAAAAGTAATTCGTTCCTTCTTCATTATTCTCTTCTACAATAACTATGTACACATGAACTACATATTATAGAATGATAATTAATACCAAAAATAATGTTTGATGTAACAAAATGAGCCAAAAAAAATTCCTGCAATAAAATTTACCCAAAAAATCACCCGGTTCCACTAGGTCAGATACATGATCGAAATCAACTGATGCTACCATCTGGTTCAACTCCAGTGCTTTGGGAATTTCATAGGTATCAATAGGAACCAATGGTCTATAATACCATTTGTCAACCCACTCTTGTGATTCACATTCTTCCCACAAAAAATGCATACATGAAGAGAAAAAACATACAATCTGTCTAGTATAAATTATAGGTGAACTTGCATTTAAACTTCAAAATGAGTGCATGTCACTGGATCTTGCAATTGTACAACAATCTTAATAGTTTTCAATGTTAGATTTATTGACTAATAAAAAATATCTATGAACCATTGATGAACCTGCATTACCTGGTCTCATTGTAGAGTTACACCATCGTACAATTGTTGTTGCATTTGTCAACTAAGCACCACCTTTGCACAAGAGAGATTGAGAGAGAGAGAGGGGGAAGAGAGATGATGGAAAAGGGAGAGAGGGAGAGAGAGAGAGAGAGAGAGAAGAGCTCAGATTAAGGACATTCCATTGTCTTTTGTTTTATAATATATTGGCAAGTGAATAGGTCAGATGTTTTTCGGGCCATGTTTGAAGGGGAGCTGATGGTTCAAAAGAAAGGAATGATTGTGATGGGAGATAAGATTATTATGCTCCAAGTGGTATATAATGAGATGGGTAAAGAGAATATAGTGATGAAAGAGGTGGGAGGAGAAAGTATTGTGTTTTAGGTTGCTGGTTTAATGGAGAACGAAAGAGTAGAAGTGATAGTGGAGGAGGTAGAAGGATAAAGCTTGAAAGTGTTTCTAAATTTTCTCTACACAATAAAAGTGGGTATGGATGGGGTATGGAGGAAGGGAGAGAGGGTGAGCATGCTGGTTTGTTATTTTTGTAAGAATTATTGGTACTTCTTTTTATATTGAATAATGGTTCATCTTGCCACCTTAGGACACTATATGACCCCTTAGGAAATCATATGCTCCTAAAGGGTCATGTGGTGTGCTAAGAGGTCACATGATGTCATTAGGTGTTATGTGGGGTCCTAAGGGAGAGAGGGGGAGAGAGAGTGAGCAAGAGAGAGAAAGAGAGAGAGAGAGAGAGAGGAAAGTAAGGGAGATAAAGGGGGTAGGGAGAGAGAAAGAGTGGGGAGGGAGAGAAGAAGAGAGAGAGAGAGGGATGGGGTATGGAGGAAGGGAGAGAGGGGGAGCATGCTAGTTTTTTATTCTTGTAAGAAGTATTGGTAATGCTTTTTATATTGTAATAATGGTTCATCTTGCCACCTTACGACACCATAATGCCATCTTGCCATCTTGACCCCTTAGGACATCATATGCTCCTAAAGGGCCATGTGGTGTTATGTGGGGTCCCAAGGGAGGGAGAGAGAGAGAGATCCCTTAGGACACCACATGACCCCTTAGAGTACCACATTAGGGTTATACGGTATCCTAAGGGGCCATATTGTGTTCTATGACCCCTTAGGCCACCATATGGTGTCGTTATGGGTTGTATGGTGTCTTTAGGGGTCATATGGTATCTTGTGACCCCTTCAAACACCATATGACCCCTTAGGTGTCGTTAGGGATCATATTGTGTCCTATGACCCCTTAGGACACCATATAACCCCTTATGACACCATAATGTGTCGTTATGGGATGTATGTTGTCCTTAGGGGTCATATGGTATCCTCTGACCCCTTAAGACACCATATGACCCCTTAGGTGTCATTATGGGTCATATTGTATCATATGAACCCTTAGCACACCATATGACCCTTTAGGTTCCGTTAGAGGTCATATTGTGTCATAAGGGGTCATACATTTTCCTATGACCCCTTAGGACACCATATGACCCCTTAGATGTTGTTATGAGTCATAATGTGTCCTTAGAGGTCATATTATGTCCTACGACCCCTTAAGACACCATATGACCCCTTACAACACCATATGGTGTCGTTATGGGTAGTATGGTGTTCTAAGGGGTCATAGGGTGTCCTATGACACCTTAGGACACCATATGACCCCTTAGGTGTCAAATTTTGTAAGTAGTATTGGCACTACTTTTTATATTGTAATAATAGTTCATCTTGCCACCTCAGGACACTATATGACCCCTTAGGACATCATATGCTCCTAAAGGGTCATGTGGTGTTATGTGGGGTCCTAAGTAGGAGAGAGAGAGAGAGAGAGAGAGAGAGAGAGAGAGAGAGAGAGAGAGAGAGAGAGAGAGAGAGAGAGAGAGAAGGGAGGGAGGGAGATGGGGGGAGAGGAATAGATGTCACATAATGTCATTAGGGGTCATGTGGGGTCCTAATTGAGCCACACATGTGTTAAAACACCATATGACCCCTTAAGATATGATACATGGTTTGAAGGGGTCATATGGCATCATTGGGGTCATGTAGGGTCATAATGGGGTTGCACATGTGTTATTACATCATATGGTCTTAAGAGGTCATATGTGTACTAAGGGACCTACATGATGTCATTGGGTGTTATGTGGGGTCCTAAGAGAGAGAGAGAGAAATACAATGTATAATAATATATCAAAAGACAATGTATATAAATATACATACACATATACATATAATACACATAAAATATCAAAAGATAATACATATACATACATATTATATATATTATACATGCAAATATTATAAACATACATATATGTATACATACGTCATACACATATTATATACATATACATACATATGTGTGTGTGTGTGTGTGTGTATACATGTAATATCTACATATATACATATTATACATATACATATATGTATGCACACACACACATTTTAAACATACACATTAATTTCATTATGTTAGAGTATCATAGGCAGAACCGCGTACGCGGTATTTTCTTCTTAGAACTACGTATGTGGTGCTTATTCAAAAGAAACCCCATATGCAGTTCTTATTCAAAAGGAACCCCATATGCGGTTCTTATTCTAAAGGAACCCCATATGCGGTTCTTATTCAAAAGAAACCCCGTACACACTCTTGTCTGTTTAGGCTTGTGGATAGGCTTGGATGACAAAACTATAGTTTGGAAGTTTGAATTCCCTCCATTTCCCTCCTTTTTGAACTGTTTTGTTTTATGAACTTGGTTTCTCGACTTTGTCATCATAAGGTTTACACTTCATCAAGTGGGTATTTCTAAAATTGCCACCATATTTTCACCCATCTTCTAAGCTTTCTAACCATATAATTTAAAAAAAAATTTGAACAGCAATAGCATTATTATTGAATTTCGTTTACGAGTCTCCATAGTTCTCAAAGACATACGTGTACCATTTTTTTAATAAATTTTGATCTAGACTTATCCAAATTTAAAAAATATATATATATTACTGTAGTGCACTTGATTCTTTACAATTTTAAAAAAAAAAAATGCATTTTCGATTGTTTTGGTGCAATTTATGCTTCGCACACGAACATGTACCTAATTTTCAAGATGTGCTCGATTGGAAAAAAAAAATACTCAACAAAAAATTACCAAAAAATACACAACTTCTAGTTCTCACTCTTAACTATCTTTCTGCCAAAGGATCTATCAAAATACTAAATCTAACTATTACTTTTTTGATGTGCAAGTCAGAGACTATGTTATGTTTTTTTTTTTTAAATGAGGGTCTATTTTTTGTGCGCAAAGGATTTGACCCCCTTAATCTTATCCAATTTTTTAAAAAATTAGTAGTTTGGAACCTAGATTAAGAGTACTACAATCTTTGTTCTTTGAGTATCTTCATATCTTGAGTGGATGACTCTCAACTTTCTCCTCCAAGTTCAGATTTACCTGATTTAAGAAAAAAAGTGTCCACTTATACCCCCCTTTTTGCATACCATATTGGTGCACTTACCCTCTTACCCTCAGCCTAAACCATAGTCATTGTTGAGAGACACCTTCCCATTTTCTTGTAAAACAATATCCTTGCACCCTTGAATGCCCTCTTCTTCCACATACCTTCTCCACCGAGCATTATCAAACCTAGAAACAATACCAGTGACAGCAGGAGAAAGGCAATATTTTTCTTTTCTCCACAATAGTCCATCAAATTCTTAATATTTAGAGTGAACAATTACAAGTTTTTTAACCTCCACACCCCTTCCCTATGACTTGTAGTAGTTTTGTGGCAAGGGTAGGTGAATATTTTAATCCATGTTGTCTAGTGCTACATCTATCTCCCCCAAAGATTGTCATGTGAAATATTAATAGGACTGGTGTTACAACACAAAATAGGAATGGCCTCATGATATATTACCTTGACATTCTTCAAGTTTTTTTAATCCATAATACTTGAGTGCACTAGGATGCTTAAAAATATATTCTACTTTTGTAGATAATGATACTGATTCTTGCTTTTTACTAAGCCATCAAATCAATTGGTTTCCCAAAAAGAAAGCTCTGCCACTTGTGCTTCTTATGTCATCAACATAACCAACCCAGGAAACATTAGTGTATGCACTCAATGAAAATTTATTATCCTCTTGATACCACAATCCATGGTTCAAAGTTCCTTTCAAGTATCTAAATATCTTCTTCACTACCTTCAAATGGTTTTCTCTTGGTTTAGCCTGAAATCTTGCAACTAGACACATTGCATGCATGATGTTTGGCCTAGATGTAGTTAAGTATAATAGGATTCCTATATGGACCTATATAGATTTTGAACTAATAGGGGTGACTCATTATTCTTACTCAATTTACAACCAATTATCATAGGAGTACTCACTAAATTATTGTCTTCCATGCCAAATTTCTTTAGCATTTTCTTAATATATTTATATTGAGAGATAAATATACCATTATCTAGCTAAGAAATTTGAGGTGCAAGGAAGAAGGATAATTCACCTATTATACATCCATCTCAAATTTCTTTTGCATTTCTTCAGCAAACTAATTATACATTCCCCAAAATATACAATGATATTCTGTCCATCAAAATCTTAATATTTGATAGTACTAAGATATACACAACCAATTTCACTAACCATTCGCTTGTACAAAGAGATCATGTACAATGTAATAGCCAAATAAGGTAGCCCTGTCCAACAAATTACACTTCTCAATTTACTTTACTAATAATATTACATGAGAATATAACCTAGATGCCATAATAATCGCTCACTTAATAGATGCAATAGCATGGTTTCTCAACAACTATGTTAATCAATAGAGCTCTTATCATGTTTCATGAAGAGATACCATGCCAAAATAACTAATATATTGCTTAAACTTTATATGTTCCTTATATGAATAGAATGCACATACCAATTCTATATCAACATGGAACATAAGGAGATGATCCCACAAATCACACCAACATTTTGATGCAAGTGATGGACTTGAAAAGAACTAAGAGGGGGAGGGTGAATCAGTGACACCAAATAAAACACTACTTCAAACACTAACCGGTAGATGAACTTAAACAAGCATTTAAATAAAATACATGCTATCCAAAATGATATAACATCCACAAAAAGTAAAGCATCCACCATAACACAAGTGTTTATACGTGGAAAACCCAAATATGTAAAAACCATGGTGAGATGGAACTCACAAGTTAACTATCTGCATTAATAGATAACTGACTGGTTAAGGTCTTACAAAGTGCTCTACTAGGAGCGAATCTTGTTAGAGATCCCAAAGCTTGATTAGAAGCTTATACCCTGTTAAGAGTACTACCCTATTAGGAGTAACTTCATTGGAGAACTTGAGAATCGAAACTAATGGATCACCTTGTTAGAGGATTTATACAATGAAGCTTGTTAGAGCTTACCCAGTTAGGGGATTTGATTTAGTTGTAATGATTAGAAAACAACAAGAATGGTTTGATCTGTTCTGAGTAGCACAATACTTGCTTGATCAGATCCTTCTAAGTACATTTAGCACCGCTCTTCAACGAAAGCTTTCACTCTTGGTTCATATCAGTATTCACATAATATCCTCTATATCACTTTCAAAATGTAGTGTTTGCTTGACTTGGAAAAAGATATTTTAATCTCTGTGTATAATACTCTTTTAGATAATCTTCAATTGAATAGCTTCCTCCCATATCAGTATTCTTGTGGCTCTTCTTAGTAGACATTTGAGCACCATCTTCAAGTGACTTGATTTGATCGGATGCATCTACAACTAACTGACCAAGTTTGCTAGTGAGTGTAGGAAGATGTGCAACAACTGTTTCCGGTAGTAAACCAAACAAAATTTCTACTGCATTCTGGATTGTCTTTTCTTCAATCTTTATCTCTTTCAGTCTCTTCTTATATTCTCTAGATTGCATAACATTATGAATCTTCAACATTTCTCACGCGCTCAAAGTGTTCATATCAATGGGTCCTGAAATACTTAAAGAATCATCATCATCTTCAAGTAGTTTTGGCTTCACCAGTTCAGGAGGTACACTCTTAATGATAGCTCTCTATATTCTGCTCTGTTGTCTTTTCAGGTAACTGAGTGACAACTTTCTTAGTAGACTCATTTTGAGTATTTTCAATGACCAGTGAAGATTGGGGTTTCTCCAGTCATTCTGTTGCCAATTCATTGTCCACTTTTAGTTGAATAGCCAGTTGATCAACTAATGTAACTTGTACTTCAGCAATTGTAGAGACTACAAATCTGGTGTAGTGTTGTCTACAGATAGGTCTACTATGTTCTGAACATCTTCATCAACAAGAATAATGAAATCATCCTTCTTCTTGATTGGATAGACTATGTTAGGTTGAACAATCTCCTCTTCATCCATTTCGGTAGAGGAACATCATCTGTAGTATTATCCTTATTGCTAGAGTGGACGAGTTCTTCCCTCTTTTTGATTACACAGGCTAGTTGATGTGTCTCAGACTCAATAATTACCCTTTTTGCATTAAGAAGCTTCAATCTTCTCATTTTAAAATCAAAACATACTTTGTATTGCTCAACTAAAGCACTAATTCCACCCGAGGATAAATTGGGAAAATATTGTGCATATATTTCATCAATAATTTTCTTTTCCAATTGAATAGCTTCCTCCCTTTTATCTAAAAGAGTATTATACACAGAGATTGAAATATCTTTTTCCAAGTCATGCGAAAATCTATTGTAATGAGCCAAATAAGTGATTACCTATTGAATGACTTTCTTCTGCTCATCTTTAGTGAAAGAATCAAAATATTCTTTGACATTGTCAAACCTATTCCTTCCTATTGTCTTCATTGTTCTCTCAAAAATTGTGTCAGGTTTGTAGGTAGCTATATCAATAGGTGTACTTGCCTTTAGCACTACCTTTACCTTCTTAGATGTTTTGTTGGTTGCTTTTTCCTTCTTTGGTTCTTTTTCAGAATCTATTCCCTCAGACTCTAGTTGCAAAATCAATTTTCGATTTCTCTTCTTTGGTGCACTCTCCTTCTTTACATATACTTTAGGTGCTAGTTCCTTTTTTTCCTTTCACTTTAGCTACAGGTATAGTACCGGTTTCTGTTGGTACAACTTGGTCTGCCACAATGACCAATTTTGCCTGTTGTTTATCTTTAGGTGATGCTAACAGGGTATTAGCATAGCCAACCAGTAAATCATGATTAACCTCATAGCTCACATCTTCCATCTCTTCCTTTCTAGGCTCAATTGCTTGCATCAAGCAAAAGTCAGTGGTAACAGTGAAGACTATGTCTTTTGCAAATTGTTTTACCACATCTTCAGGTAATCTCATTCTCATGCTCATCTTTTTTTGAAATTCATTAAAATACTTATTCAACGCAGTTGAAAAGGTATTCTTCATAGCCTTAATGTTGTTCTTGATCTGTGCATTGACTGGTAGGTCTTTTGACCATTCAATATCTCCAATTCCTGGTAGGAAGTTTTGGAAATAGAAAAATAACCCAGCTAATAGCTGACCATATTTGAACTTTTGAGTGTTGTCCTTCTTAATGGACTGCAAATTTTGAAATAATTGCACTCTGATGGCTTCACAGAGATCATAATCTGCATTATCAACAATCATTCTATGTGTTGTATGAATTGTTGCAGATAGAACACTATTAATTCTACTGGAGTAAAATACCTGGTAGCCTATCACCATTACTGTTAGTTTCACTATACGGTCTCGAATATTGTTTATAGAAAAAGTACGCTTATCAGATGTAGAACTGGTTAATTTGAAGACAATATCCTTTGAAATTTGTCTTAGCATAGGAATTTCACTAGTTGAGAAATAACCAGTTATAGCCTGAATAGCTTCCTTGGTTATTGTATGAGTCCTTTCTAAATACATGTTCTCTTCGTGGACTCGACTCAAAATGATTCTTATGTGTTCTTCCTGAAAATCTTCTAGAAAGTAGGCAGCATTATGAAAACCTTTTTCAAAAACCCTAGTATATTTTTTTTCAATCTTTCTGTTCTTATCACAGAGTGATTTCAACTGTGTATAAATGTGTAGAGTTCCTAAATCTTCTATCTTACAATCTATATAACTAGACAAGTCACCTTTGACCACAACACTGCTTGAGACTTGTGACAATGCATTATAAGATGTAATTTGATCTGCCTTTAGAGCTTCCTCAGGCTTACCAGTGATCATCAACCTCTCTATAGACTTAGAAGTAGATGACATTCTAGATAAGAAAGTTTCAAAGCAGTATACTAAAAGAAATACCTTGTTTCTTGCACATCGCTTCGTTTCTTAGTTGAAATGCCTAGATGCACACCAGTTTGCCTCTCTGCAACTTTTGATTCAACTTAATTTCTCTAATCACAAAACAATTCACTAATTGACAACAAGGCAATCTTATTCAGCTCTGCAATCACTTCAATCTTCTTTCTCGAAAGAGTTAGGGTAAAAAAGACAAAGTAAAACTTTCTTTTATCCTTTCTATCAACTGCAATAAATGCTTACACTTTAGGGTACAAACCCTAATTTTACCACTCAAGTGAAATACCAATTGATAACACGTCAACAAAAAGTCACCAAAATTCATGATTCAAAAAAAATTCTTTCTTGCTCATTTTACAAGGGGTCCAGAGATGTTTTACCGTTAAGCTCCCCTTAGCCATGTTAAAACACGCTTAAGTCACCGGTGCTGGGTTTTCTTCACTAGGTGAAGGAACAGTTTCTTCTCCAATTGAGTTATCACTTTTCTCCTTCCAAATCCAATTCATATCCTCTCTGGTTTCCTCAACATCAACTTTCTACTTGCCTTTCCGATCCTTGAAAGAGTTGACCAGTTTTATATTTCTTGATCTACAAAATTTTGCTAAGTGCCCCGATTTGTTGTAGTGGTAACAGACCATACCAGATGATCTCCAAGGTCCTGCATTTCCTCTTCATGTTCTTCTTCTGCAGTTCATAGCCACATGACCAAAGTTATTAAAGAAGGTGCAAATAACATTTGTTACCTTTTCTATCTCGAATGGACTAAACTAGTTGTCGTAGGATCTTTGCCAGTTCAAGTTTACCCGATTATTAAAGTTCCTCATCCATTCACCATTTGGTCTAGGATGCATGTGTGGTACAGGATTGTTTTCTCCATATCTGCACTCAACATGTCTATGCCCATACATTCCACATGTGAAGAAATGACCTTCAAACTTTCTTGACACATACCTAGCATTAGTATTGTAATTTGTATTTTTGTTAGGTTTAACTCTACAGACATTTGCAGTATGACTAGGCTTATGGCAAACAAAGAAGACAGGTTTAAAAACATTCTTATCAGTAGTCTTATTGACTTTAGGAGCATATTTGTTCTTTGGATAGTTGCTCTTTGTATCGGAGGATTCACCTTTTTCAGTTGTAAGAAAAACAAGTCCACAGATATCACCCTTCATTCTCCGTGATTTAATTTGTTCTTCCAGCATGGTAGAACTTTTGATGAACTTCTCCAATTTCTCATTGGCTTCAGTAAGTTTTTGATGAGATCTCCATTATCCTTAGACAGGTTCTCTTTCAGAGATGATGCCAACTTAAGATCTAGCTTTAGGTTCTCCTTTTCTTCTATTTCAGCAATGAAGTTCTCATACATAGTGTCTTTTTCCCATTTGATCTTTATAATCTCTTGATCTCTTTCCTTGATAAGATCTTCAACAACTCTTCTCGATTCTAGTTCCTGACTCATGTAGATAGTGAGATCTTATAGCTCTCTCCTTAGATTCAGTTTCTCACCGTTCAAGTTTTCAACCTCTCTTGCTAAAGCTTCAATATTGGTTTCATCTGAAGAACTATTATCAAATATTTCTAATAGTTTTTTAGATATCTCTCTCCTTTTGACTTGAGAAGATTTCAGTTTTCCCTTAAGGGATTCAACTTCATTTCTACTAGCTTCTAGCTCTCTAGCCATCTTGAAGTAGCTCTTGTCCCCCATTTTATTTTCAAGACTCCCTTCTAAGTGGTTAGGCTTCAAAGAAGTTAGGCTCTGATACCAATTGATGGACTTGAAAAGCACCGAGAGGGGGGCGGTGAATCAGTGACACCAAATAAAACACTACTTCAAACACTAACTGGTAGATGAACTTAACCAAGTATTTAAACAAAATACATGCTATCCAAAATGATATAACAACATCCACAAAAAGTAAAGCATCCACCATAACACAAGTTTTTATACATGGAAAACCCAAATAGGTAAAAACCATGGTGAGATGGAACTCACAAGTTAACTATCTATAGTAATAGATAACTAACCGGTTAAGGTCTTACAAAGTGCCCTGCTAGGAGTGAATCTTGTTAGAGATCCCAAAGATTGATTAGAAGCTTATAACCTGTTAAGAGTAATACACCGTTAGAAGTAACCTCATTGGAGGATTTGAGAATCCAAAGTAATGGATCACCTTGTTAGAGGATTTGTACAATGAAGCTTGTTAGAGCTTACCTGGTTAGGGGATTTGATTTTGTTGTAATGATTAGAAAACAACAAAAACGGTTTGATCTATTCTGAGTAACACAATACTTTCTTGATGAGATCCTTCTAAGTACATTCAACACATCTCTTCATCTTAACACTTATCGCTCTTCAACAAAATCTTTCACTCTTGATGCATATCAGTATTCACATAACATCCTCTATATCACTTTCAAATGAGTCACTAAAATGTCTTTAAATAGACATTCAAATCTTATGTCGGCCAAAGGAAATCAAAACACAATTTCCTAGGTGTAGTGTATCTAGACAAGTGATCAAAACTCATCACAAAAGTGACCACCAAGAAATTGATGCTGGTAACTCATGACAAAATTAGATACCAGTTAGAACAGTCAATACCAGTTGGAACAAAACATGTGAACCATTGTCCTAGAATCGTCCGCTTGATCTCCATCTTCATCTTCATCTTCATTTTGATTCCGACTTAGTGTAGCCATAGGTTATCTCTTAAGCACATACCAGTTGACACAAAGTACCAGTTAGAGATAAACCTTAAACATACCAATTGACGGTGTAAACCAATTGAAGTTACACTGGTAGTCAATAAAATCATATGTGTGTGTGAGAGTGTTTCATCAATGACAACAAGTGATGAATACATTACAATCATCATCAAGCCAACAACAAGAAAATAACATTCTTAAATATCTAAAAATATGTCTCATAAAACATCAATGTAAAGTTAAAGAGTATAATATTAGAGTTATCCCAACATCTTTCCTCAATTACCGTTGTACTAAGAAGCATGATTTTCCTATGATATACCTTTCAAACCCTTTTCACCCATAGAAATAAATAATCTAAAATTGAAGGTTATTAGAAAGGAAATATGGTGGAGGAGAGTGACATGAAGGAAGGAATTGTGAAGATTTGGAGATGTACAAAGAATAAAAATGAGTATACATTGGGAATGGTAATATGTATTTCAACAAATTCTATTGTGTATATAGTTCAATGTACTAATGGCATTGTTTTGTATGAGCAGTTTTGTATCTTGCTTTGAAGAAGTGATCTTCAGTTGAGAAAGTACTCTTCTATATCTTTCCTGAGTTTGTGCACCTCAATTAGCAAGTTCGGAGAAATGAGCTCTTTGGTAGGAAGCCTTATTCATTGTAAAACAATTATTTTATAAACTAAGTTTAAATCTCATTGTGGTTTTTTCTAGTTTGGGTTTTCCACATTAAAAAACTTGGTGTTCTTGTGAGAGTGTTTTGATGATTGATTTGTTTACTTTCATGCATATGTATTGGGATTAATGTTGTTGTTTGAATAAATTAATAGGATAAAGTTTTTGTGAATGTTGATTCACACTCCCCAACTTCTCGTAGTGTTCAATAGATACATACAAAGTAAGTTATGTGCAATGGCATACACCAATGTCTAAATTATAATTACTTCGACTTCAAAACTTAATTTAAAAAAATACAACAAAATGCAAACACTACATATTGATATTATGAATCTAAAATTGAAAGAATCATGATTTTATCCCTTCTAGAAAAAAATTACACACAACAACATTCAACTCACTCTTTAAAAATGTTGTTTTCTGTTAAAAACTAGTTATCGAAGGAGAAGGTACAATAAATGCAAATTGACTAATATTTTTTTAAAAATATGTTTAGAATCTACATTCAAAATGTCACAAATCACTAGTTTTCATTATCTTCAAATTCCTTATGGTTTAGCACTGATAGGTGTCAAAAAGTGAAGGTTTAGTTCAAAAAGTTCATTTCAATGTCAAGTTTGGCAAAAAAGTGTAACCCACTTATGATGGTGTAAAATTAGGGTTAGGGTTTAATTAAGATAATCAAACCATTAAATTTCCTAATTAACCAACACATTAAGGAGGAGAGGAGTATAATAGATCTAGCCTTGATAGGCCAAGATTCTAATCAGATTCTTGGATCCTCTAATGGGGCTCTATCCTCCTTAAATTGAATTGAATTAAATTTTGAAGATTAGGGAAAGATAGTGAATTATAAAAGTAATCTAATAGAAATAGTGAGATATAGATCTCATACAGAGACACCAACCTAGATTTGAGTAGAAGAAGATGATTAAGATATATTCCTAGAATTTTAGCCTAATTTTTTTGGACTAGGTAGTATCAATTTGCCACGGTCCTCTGAATTTATCATAGTTGAAAGATGAACCTGTTCATCTCTATGAATCTTGTCGATCTTCTTGAATGAAACTTTGTATTTGTTCCCACATAGAGTGAAAAGGGGGAAATTGTTGAGAGTCACGGGGGATTCACTAACTAGGCAATATTATATCACATACATTCATATTGGGGGGTTTAATATCCCAAAAATAAGGGTACAATATATTTCCTATCTGTGAAAATAGGGGGGTTTTTAATTTGGGCTAAGAAAATAATAATATTTGGTGAAAATAGGGGGAATTTTAATTCAAGTTGTGTATTGGGAGGGGGTGAGAAAAAATAAGTTTAGGGCAATATTTTTTGAAAATAGGAGGATTCTTTAATATGCCATGAACACACGTGATATAAGCCAGGTTCACTAAGTGAAGCCCCCATGTTGAGAGTAGGGGTTTTCCTTAGATCAAAACATGGTTTTGGAATCAACCATGAAATTGAATTGGAAATGTAAGTGAAGTACTGTGGTAAAATACTTTCCTTTTGAGGGAAAGGCTAAGAATGAATGAAACACTAATGATATACCTTAAATGAATTTTTATTTATCTCCACCAAGGAATTAGGATTTCATGTAGATTGTCTTCATAAAACATAGAATATGGTTGTCATATCCAATTCTTGAATCTTGACTTCATTTCTACTCTAATGCTTGATAGAAGACTGATTGATTGCTCACTTGAATGTAGGATCTCAATTTTTCTCTATTGAGTTGACTAGGAATTCCAAGTAGGTTTGAAATGAGAGGACTAGACCTCCTTTAATACTTTCTTGTCAAAGTATTTCTTTACTTTGTGATATTTATCTAAATTTAATATTGTACTAAATTTCTAACATAAGTCAGCATGGGATCTAATGACCTACTCTCACTGGGTGAAAATCAAGAGGGGCTGATTTGGGGCATGATTGAGGGGCCCAGGGAGCATATGCCTTGGTCTTGATTTAGGATGAGGGAGTGGTATGTCCTAGTCCTAACTTGGGACTAGAGTGTGGTACATCCTTGTCCTGCAAATCGAGACTCTAATTAGGGGATCAAGTTGGAAATGTAATGAAAATGTGAGATAAATAGGTGGTGTGATCAGATTTAGTGTTGTAATCAAGCCTTGGAGGATGAAATGTCAAATTGAAACCTATGTGGGGAAAAATTGTAATCAAGTATAATTTAGGATGCTACATTTAGCCACCACTTTAGTGGGATTATGAGACTAAGCATACTCATGGTAAATTAGAAAGGTCTGCATTTAAAACTTTCATCAAGACATCAAAGAGACAAGACACACTAAGCACCCATGGACTTAGTATCTTACTACTTCAATATCAAGACAAAAGGGACATCATAAGAAACCAGAGAGAGAGGAAATTATTGCCATCCTAGTAAGATTTGCTTACTATGGGTCATGAAAAGGTAAAATACCAAATTACAAAGGAAAAGGCTTAGTTTACAAAGTAAATTCAGTATCAATACATGTCATGTTGTGTGCAAAAAATGAAACATTGAGGAGAGTGTATGCCTTTGCGTTAAAGTGATTGCATATGCCTTATTAGGAGAAATTTCATTAAGGTAGCATGCATCCAAAAGATAATAATGTTACCTCAATGAGATGCCCCAAAGAAAGGAAAAATCAAGGATAATGGTCACACCACATAAAAATACATAAGGGATCCACCAAATATATGGTCAGTATGCTCTTATGATAAATAATGTATATCATGAATATTTGCATGGAATTGACTTCATCCCCCAAAGGTAGTGAAAGCACAAGCACAATGGAAGAAGGGAACATGTGTATTTTGAATCAACATGGAAGAGACCAATAAAGATCTCAATGTATTGCATTTTCCCCAAATAGACAACATAAGGGAAAATATATAGAATAATTGAGATACAAATAGAAGAATGTTACAATAGATTCAACTTCTTTATTACCTTGCAACAATGGAGTAACAAGGTTCATCTAAAGAGAACATAACAAAACACAAAAATAGATCATGGGGGAAGCACATTAAGAACAATCAAGAGAGGATCTACAACACGAATGAAGCTAATCAAGCAAATAATCTAGTTCCCAGTCTTGTTGAACATTATTTTTGAAAAGTGGACAAGATGCAAGAGTAGAAACTTTGAGCATAATAAATGAAGCTGTAGATCAGGAAATTGAAAATCATCAAAACAATAGCAATTAGGACAACCACAAAACCTAAAGTTGCTATGAAAGCAATCCTAAATCCAATCAATGAAGATATAAAGACAAGATATTCAAATCAAATGAAATTGAAGCAAACCGACGCATATATCTCCTTCATGTGGCTCCATTGTTCTTCTTTCACCTTCAAATTTGATGTGGATCTCACCTACAAGTGCAAAATGCAAGTGGAAAGCAAGTTGTTGAGAGATGAAATTCGCAGCATAAGGCTACTCAAAAATGTGATTGATTCCCTTTCATTGAAGAAAATAATCCAATTTAAAAACAAATTGGAGAGAGGAAAAGATTAGCATGAAGAGATCTGAAAGGAAATTCAAATCAAGAATGGCAAAATTATGACAAAAGTGTGACACTTTCTATGCAAGGTGTGTGACAAATTATGCACAAATTATGCACAAATTATGACAAGTTGCTATGCAAGATGTATGACAAATTATGACAAGATTGAAATGCCATTCCTATGACAAAAGGGAAGAGAGAAAATAGCCTCCATGATTGCAACAAATGGAAGCATAAACATAGGAGAAAATGATGGAATGAAATTAGGCGAAATATTAGAAAAATTAAAGAAAATAGGAGAAATAGAAATTAGGAATTAGGAGAAATTAGCAAATTAGAAAATTGAGGAAAAAGATGAAATAGAAATTAGGTGAATTAATTAATAGGTTTTCATCCATTAATTAATTCATGAAAGAGACCTAGGACTAAATAAATAGATTTATTTAACCCACAAAGAAGAAGAAAAGGATTAAATGAACAAATCATAAAACCCTAGAAATAAGAGGACAAGGAATTAGGTCAAGACAACAAGAAATTAATGTAGGTTCAATCATGATTCTGATTGACAAAGGACTAATTTTGATAAATGATTGAGATTGGTTGACAAAAATCAATGACAAATTGACCAAGATTGACAAGGAGATCAAATTGATAGGCTCCAATTGACGAGGAACAATGACTAATTGATCCAAATTGTAATGATTGAAAAGGACAATGATCGATGATGAATCGATCACAAAATGACAAGATTGACAAGGACAAGGATCGATGATGAATCGATCGCAAAATGACAAGGCTGACAAGGACAAGGATTAATGACGAATCGATCGCAAAATGGCGAGATTGACAAGTTGATAATTGCAAATGATTACTAACAAGCTAAAGATGATTGAAAGATTGACAAGAGGACAAAAACCCTAATTCTATCATCGATTAGGATTAACGATGTCCAAAATAATGATAAATGAGCACGCACCATGATGCGACAGGATAAGATCAACCAAAATCATGACTGAAGATTGCTATCGACAAGACCTAATTCGAAAGTGATAAAAATGAGGAATGCAGAAGAAGGACTCAATGCTCACAAATGATAAAGACCAAGTGCGCAACATAGAAGAAATGTTAATGCGTTGCAAGAACCCTAAAATAAGGCAATGCGCAAATGTTAAAGTATGACTCCACAAGCGTTGACCATTTTTAGACATCTACATTTTGCCCCTCTTTGAGACAAAGCGATTCTAAGCATTGTTTCAAAGAACAATAATGAAAATGCCCCAGACAATAACAATGATGTATGCATACCCCCTTGACGAATTGGCCGAAAAAATCCAGAAAAGAGGCCAAGTGATCGATAAGAATGACAGAAGATGATAGGTTCGAATGGATCAAAAATCGAAGGCCGGATGCACAAAGGACAAGCAGTGGAAGGCGCAAAAGACCGCGACCATCATAAGATGGAGAACATGCACGTCCATCTAGGTACTGACAAAGATCTATATAGGAGACAAGGAGAAGGAAAAGAGCTCATTTGCACTGGCCAAAGTGGAGGAGTTGTTGCTCAGGAAAAAGGACCCTTGCAGAGAGATGGTGAACATTCCAATGGTAGATCACCTTGGGGAATGTGTACACATCTACAGATGACTAGACGATGTGGGAGCAACAGTATGTAGCTCAAAAACCCATATGTTCAATTTCATAAATTTTGCTTGATTGCGGGACATTGCGAGGCCCACAAGGGAGGGAAAAATGCAAATTTGAGCCTGTGTGGGTGCATTCTGCACCTGTGTAGTGATGTGTTGCGCCTGTGTAAGGTACACAGATGTAGCTTGATGATACACAAGTGCAAGACAGTGTGCACAAGTGCAATTGTGCACTTATGACTCTAGTTTGACCAAAAGCAATGCGTAGATGATCCTGAAAAGAGGGATAAGGGTAGGATAGGTCAAAAATAGATAAGAAAACCCTAATTGGTGCATGAAACAAGGAAATGCAGCCCTTAGGAAAAAAACCCTAAAACTGACAAATTGTGCCCCAATTGTGATGCAGAGTCGACAATATCCATTGATCACGTGGGAGAACAAACCTGACTGCTTCATGTTGCGATACAGACTCAGGAGTATTGACAAAGACACATTAGCAGGACTTGGATTATACTACATTATGTACATGCCCAAGATTAGGGCAAACACAGGACTTCTCACCGCATTGGCAGAGCGATGGCATTCAGAGACTTCCTCTTTCCATCTTCTGACTGGAGAGGTGACTGTGACACTAGAGGACGTGTGGTGTATCCTCTACATTTTGATTCATGGGGAGATGGTGGTGTACGACCTAGTGACAGGGAGAGACTCTTTGTGCAAATTATTCGAGTGCGATGCAGATGACCTTGATATCATAGAGAGGGAGATCCGCTGGGAGACCATGGCAGCAGAGTATGATCAGTGATATATGGTGATAGTAGTGGTTATGGCATGCCTATTAGTAGGTGACAAACAAAGACATGGATTCCCTATTAGATGGGGAAGAGTGCTAGAGCAGATGGCGATAGAGGGGACTGTATACGCATGGGGACCATGCGTGCTTGCCATGCTATATTTTCAGTTGCATCAGATAGCATATCAGAGGGTACAGACTTTGAGCTGTGGGGTCACACTTTTACAAGTATGGGCATTTGAGCACATAGCCATATGTCGGCCGATTGCAGAGAGATAGGTAGTACCACATCGACCATATGTGTACTGCTATGGGGGAGTGTTGAGATAGGGTCCTTTTTGATACATATTGTATTGGCGACATGAGCTATACAGGTTGAGAAATTTTACATGGAGGCCATATCATGATTGCCCTAGATGGTCAGATGATGGCAATGAGCTACCGTATTGCACACAGGAGAGATACCTGATTGGGCGACCAGTGAATCGCCAGAGAGTGATTGAGATGTATCTACCAGAGAGAGTCAGATGACAGTTTGGAGAGAGGCAGGATGTACCGATAGGGACTAGACACTTTGCCCGATCCCACAAAGAGATGAGTAAGTGGGGGAGGATGATTCAGCCACACATAGCATATGCCGACTTCATACAGCTATAGCGGAGATAGTGGGATTGGACATCAGATGTTGTAGATGTCGAGATGATAGAGGAGTATGAGCGATGGTTTGCACGATAGCGGCCAGTGCCATTGATGGATCTTGATATTCCAGTACCTGGGAGATAGGAGGACTTCCCACTTGCTAGAGAGGAGGAGGATGGCGACGAGGGAGAGGAGGAGAGAGATGATGAGGACAAGGGGGATGAGGATGAGGGGGATGAGGCGGCTAAGGAGGATGATGAGGGAGAGGAGAGTCCTAGGTGCATGCAGAGAGATGAGCTAGATCCAGTAGATCATGAGTCATTCTAGGATATACCCATAGGGCAGGAGATAGCTAACATAGAGGAGATGCATATATGTAGGGCCGCCATAGTGAGTTAGCATGATTACATTGCTACATTAGAGAGACAGAATGCTATCTTGAGGACAGAGCAGGATCAGTGGAGAGTAGAGCAGGAGTAGTGGTCAATTGAGAGGGATAGGTATAGAGTAGAGATAGCCAGGCTAATAGTGGCTCGAGATACAATGATAACCCAGGAACAGCAAGCAGAGCAGAGAGTGACCGAGTATGTTGGGTTGATTAGGGATGCTAGTGCGCGTGAGATGGCATAGATGTTATTAAAGGCAAGAGATGAGATGCACCATTTGAGGACTTTATATGAGAGTGCAATTCCACCAAAGCAGAGAGAAACATCATATCGGTCACGATCGAGGATAGAGAGCAGGCCACGCTCTCGGAGGTTAGTGAGCAGCATGGGGGTGAGTGGACCTATGAGACCACCATAGCCAGGACCAGGGATAGGAGGGGCTTCATCCTTGAGACATGGCAGGGATGAGGAGGATAGAGGGAGCACCCAGTGACAAAGGAACATGCTTCTTATGAGGAAGACATATATAGTTTGACATTATGTACTCAGCCTGCGGGCCATACGTAAGACAGACAGTCCAATTTTATACTCTGATATTTTTTTATTTTTTATTTTATATATATGATATGATATGCAACTATATGATGGGATGCAATGTGTTATGGCTTATGTTTACTTTCCATGTATGGATGTCTTATGCACTATATATGTACTATCTTTGGAACATGTATGAATGTTTTTTATGTTTTTTATGCATTTATAAGATGAAATGGATAAAATGCTTTGTATGGGCTTGATATAATGCAAATGTACTAACCAATGAATGCAGGATGCAGCTTATTTTTTTTGGAGATCGGAGAACTAGACCGAACGGACTGCCAAGACTGACGGAAGAAATGTTAGTAAGAAGAAATTAGACAGAGGACAGTTAAAGATGAAGGAAAACTTGCTTTCACAAATGCACATAAGTAGGTGAGAACCTTTATTTATTGTAGCAAAGCGGATGCAGAGCATCATGGAATTGAAGGCCAGAGCTGGAATGCAACCCCTTTTGCAAAAGACAGACACATCGCAGATAAGGAATGAGTGAAGCATCCTAGGGTGCATACATCAAGGGTCGAGGTATGTGCAGCATTCATAAAGCAAACGTACTTATCACAGACACCCAATGATATAGTTGCCCCAGATTGTGACAAACATTCCACAAACAGCAAACACAACAAAAAAAGGAAACGGACCATGAACCATCTCAGTCACTCTAAATCACTCAGTGACATCATCGAGCAACATAGGAACATGATCAAAGCCAAAGATAAATTAGTAAAAAGATAAGACGCACAAATTCAACCAAGTCAAACAAATAGTCTGATCGTCATTGTCAAAAGTGGAAAACAAGAATGATCATGCTGTCTGGTTTCAGGGAATGCGGTACCCCGTCGAAGACAGGACACAGTCTGGTTTCAAGTATACCACACCCTGTATAAGACCCATGATAATGTTGACAAGGACCAATGGTAATGTTGATGCTATTTTGATTGATGTGACAACTATGATCAAGTTGAATGCTTGCTTGGTCAAATAGTTTATCCATTAATGCGTGATTTCATTAAAGCACAATGTTTGATTGATTGTCATTGGATGTATGCTCAGTGATCTATCTATGCACAAAGGGGACCATTTATTGACAAAATGCAAAATGCCAAAGAAATTATTTTTTGGATTTTGATGTTTTTCACTTTGTAGGAATTTCGAGTTTTTTACAATTTTTTTGTTCGTTTTTCAGGACTTTATTTGACTTTTTAGGGATTTTTTTAGGACATTATTTGATTTTTAGGGAATTTTTCAGGACATTATATGATAAGAAAGCTCTAGTCCGCATGCAGCAATAACACCAATAATTGATCATGACAAGGGGCACGCACCAATGAAAATTTGAAAGACATATACAGCGACCAGGACCAAAACATATGCACAAGGACTGGAAACCTGAGTATGCAAGACAATGATGTTGACCAATCACAGGCCTAGAACAGAACATTGGTTCAGGGCAAGGATAATCGTGATAAACCTGCGGGGGGGAAAGTACAGCTAGGAGTCATAATAGATAATGGAGCAATAGTCTTTTACACATGGCGTCTGTTTGCCAGGTTTTCACCATGGTACTTGCCCAAAGCGCCTGTTTGCTAGGTTTTCACTAGAGGGTGAATTATTTTTCTTTACTTACTTTTTTTTTTTCACTTTTTTGTTTGTTTTCTATTTTTGAGCTTTTGATTTTTATTTTTTTTTCACTTTTTGATTTTTTTGTATTTTTTGAGCTTTTGATTTTTTTTTTGTTTTTTGACTTTATGATTTTTTTTTTTTTTTCAACTTTTGATTTTTATTTTTTTTTTGACTTTTTTATTTTTTTTTAATTTTTTTTTGACTTTTTGATTTTTTTTGTATTTTTGAGCTTTTAATTTTTTTTTTTCACCATGGTACTTGCCCAGTACTTTCGAAGGTGCATGCTATTTACAGGATCTGACAGAGGTTCACCATCTAGGGTTGCAAGTTGATATGCCCCTGAACCATAGGCTATAGTAACTATGAAAGGCCCAACCCAATTAGGCTCAAATTTTCCTTTGATGACGTTAGTAGATTGTGTATTCTTCGAGTTCACCTTTAGGACCAAATCTTCCACTTCGAAGTGTCGCCCTTTGATCTTCTTATTATAAGAGTGACGAAGATGGTTTTGATATGCTTGCAAATGTGTCAAGGTTGTCTGACATTTCTCATCTAACATCTCAAGTTGATGTAGCCTAGAGACTCTGTGCATCTCATCATTAATCAAATGTTGTAGGGAAACATGCAAAGAGGGAATTTCCACTTCCAAGGGTAAAATGGCTTCTGTACCATACACCAAGGAATAAGGTGTTGCGCCAGTAGGTGTGCAGATGGAAGTGCGATAAGCCCATAGTGTTGGATTCAACTGTACATGCCAATCTTGACCAGTGTCAATGACAACCTTTTTCAAGATCTTAATGATGGTTTTATTTGATGCTTCGGCTTGACCATTACTTTGTGGATAGTAAGGACTGGAGAAACGGTGTTGGATGCAAAACTTTTCATAGAGTTCCTTGACATCTTTATTTTTGAATGGACGACCATTATCTTTGACTATTGCAAGGGGAACCCCATATCTGCATATGATATAATTCAGTAGAAACTTTGAAATTTGAACACCAGTGATATAGGTCATAGGGATAGCCTCGATCCATTTTGTAAAGTATTATGTGGCTGTGATGATGAATTTGTGTCCGTTTGCAGATGTTGGGTGAATCTTGCCAATAAGACCCAATCCCCATTGAGAAAAGGGCCACAGAGATATGACAGAGTGAAGTTCTTAAGCTGGCACATGAATGTAATTTTCATGTATTTGACATTTGTAGCATTTCTTGACAAAATCATGAGCATCCTTTTCCATGGTGGGCCAATAATATCCAACACGAACCAACTTTTTAGCTAGACTCAGACCATTGAAATGGTCCCCACATATACCATCATGAACCTCACGTAAAGTTGTTTGTGCCTTGTCAGAATCCAAACACCTGAGGAGGGTGTGGTCAAAGGAACGATGGTAAAGGGTGTCTGCGATGATGACATATTTGGCAGTTTGGGCGTATGAAGGCTTGACATTGGTTAGAGGAAACGTTAGGTGGTAAGGTTTGGGATTTCAAATACTGATAGATGTCATTGTACCATGGGGAATTAGGACCAACAAGAACACACACCACATCTACTGTCAAAATTTCAAAAGAAGGCACCAACAAGTATTCGATCAAAAATTCACATCTGTCCATATTGTGGGGCATATTTAACATGGAAGCAATAGTTGCCATAGCATCTAGTGACTTGTTTTGAATTCTTGGAACTTGACAGAAATGGATATCAGTAAATTTTGTCTTGAAGAAATCCACCATATGCTTGTAGGGAAGAAGCTTTTCATCTTTTGTTTCATAGTCATCATTCACTTGACGGATGACTAACTGGGAATCTCCATAGACTTGTAAATGTGTAATGTTCCATTAGATTGCTATTCTGAGTCCTATGACCAAAGCTTCGTATTTTGCAATATTATTGGTGCAATGGAAAGTGATCCTATATGACTTTGGGATAGCATCTCCTTGAGGGGTGACAAACAATATACTTGCTCCCAAGCCATACTTTGTGTGAGATCCATCAAAGTATAATTTCCATTCCTTAGAAGAAGTAAGAGCAAATACTGATTCATCAAGGAAATCTGTCAACATTGGATGATCATCATGAATTGGTGCCTCCGCAAGTTGATCTGCTATGATTTGTCCTTTTATTGCCTTTCTCTCAATGTACTCAA
The DNA here is from genome assembly GCF_030272615.1 of Cryptomeria japonica. Classification (NCBI taxonomy): domain Eukaryota; kingdom Viridiplantae; phylum Streptophyta; class Pinopsida; order Cupressales; family Cupressaceae; genus Cryptomeria; species Cryptomeria japonica. The sequence continues at coordinate 251,486,715 of NC_081405.1, forward strand.
TATCAAACTCACTTAGGATCATAACCCACTTTTCCAGGTGACCTATCAAAGCTGCCCTGCTAAGCAAGTATTTCAAGGGATCAATTTTTGCAACTAGTAATGTCTGATGATTTAACATATAGTGTCAAAGCTTCTGTGTTGCAAATGCCACTCCTAAACATGCCCGTTCAATAGTTGAATAATTCAGTTCATAGCCCACTAGTGTCCGACTGATATAATAAATAGCCCGTTCTTTGCCTTTCTCATCTTGTTGGGATAAGAGAGCTCCCAGTGTCATTTCAGTTGCAGAGATATACAATATGAATGGCTTCCCTGCTATAGGAGGCATTAGAATAGGTGGCGACATCAGATAATCCTTGAGAGTTTAAAATGCTGGTTGACATTGCTCAGTCTATTTAAAAGTGACACCTTTATGCAATAAATGTTGGAAGGGATGACATTTGTCTGTCAAGTGAGCTATAAACCGGCAGATTGACTGTAACTTCCCTTGCAGACTTCTTAGTTGACAGAGATTGGAAGGAGGAGGCATATCTATTATTGCTTTAACTTTTTCTGGGTCTACTTCTATGCCTCTGTGAGAAACAATGTACCCTAATAATTTGTCGGCTGTGACACCAAAGACACATTTCTTTGGGTTGAGTCTGAGCTTGTAGGTTTCCATTCGATCAAAGATTGGGCCAAGGATGGCTAGATGACTATCTCTTGTGATGGATTTGCATAATAGGTCATCAACATAGTCTTCCATCAAAGTTTTCATAAAATCATGGAAAATTGTTATCATAGCTCTTTGATATGTTGCTCCAGCATTTGTAAGGCCAAAGGGCATCACATTCCAGTAGTAGGTACCCCAAGCACATGTGAATGCAGTCTTATGTTGATCTTCAGGAGCAATGCAAATTTGATTATATCCAAAAAAACCATCCATCAATGATAGCATCTCATATCTGGCAGTCATGTCAACTATGATGTCTATATTCGGTAGTGGAAAGTCATCTTTAGGGCATGCTTTATTGAGATCCCTAAAATCCGTATATATTTGGATGCCCCTAGTTACTTTTCTAACTGGTACCAAATTTCAAATCCAATCTACATAATCAATTGGTTTGATAAAGCCCACATCTAATAATTTTTTGAGTTCTACTTTGACTAAGAGAGCCACCTGGGGATGCATCTTTCTAAGTTTTTGTTTGACGGGCTTGGCGTCTGGTTTTAATGGCAAGTGATGAAGGACTAATTCTGGATCAAGGCTAGGCATATCTACATAAGACCATGCAAAACTGATCTTCTTCTTGAGAAAGAAATTGACAAAATCTATCTTTTCTTGTTTTGATAGAGAAGAAGCGAAATGAATGATCTTAGGGTTGTCAGGTGTACCCAAATTTATCTCTTCAGTCATTTCCACAAGCAATGTTGATTTATCCTGACTTGATGAGGGTATGTCCAATCTTCCACCTTTGGGCACCTCAGAGAGGTTTTCACCCATAGGTACGTCTTTTATTTTTACTTTTCCATGATCAGAGAGTGCCTTACGGTTTTCACTCAAAGACCCATTCTTTTGATTTTTTACTTTTTCTTTTTCTTTTTCATTTTTATGACTAGAAGATGGAGTTGAATCCCCAAAATATACTATGGAATCTAAATCAATAGCAAACCTTGCCTTATGATCGCCTTGTGGTATGCCTTCCCGTAGTCCAAGGAATTCTGCAATTGCTTGGTCATTTTGAAAAAAATCCAATTTGAGTGGTTCTTGTTGGTCATGTTGGATAAGCTATGGATAGACAAGGGGCATGTCATCATCGGTTTCAGGGACAGTTAGGGCCAAGATAATAAGGATAAAAATGTCCATGGTATCACTGTCTAAACTGCTCATATCTGATTTAGAACTTGGGTCCCAGAATCACTCTATCCAAGCATTAGGACATGTTTTGGGAGGGGGAGTTATTTCATGTTTGTCTTCCATGGGCAAATCATCAGGGTCAAGAAAAACATGTTCAAGGGCATAGTAGCTAGAAGAAAAGGAACTTCACTCCCATTCATTGGAATCAGTTTCAGGTTGGATATACTCAGGTGTTGTTTCATCATCAAAGTCACGCCCCTTTCCACATGTGGTCACTTTGGTAGACGAGGTTCCAATTCGCAATGGTACAAAACCTAACCCTAAAGTTGGATGTCGCATCTTAGGTATAATAGGTTCTAGTCTTCCTTTCTTGTCAGGGCCCAAACCACTGCAGCCATCATATCCTTTTTTCTACGTTATAGTAAACCATTTTCCATACTGCTCAACTGGCAATTTGACAGGTGGTGTATCAGTTTGATCCTTATAAAGCTAATCTATTACATCATCATCCAAAGTTTTCTTGTTAAGTTCACCCCATTTTGTAAATGTAGTGGGGGGATGATATTGAATGACTGTCTTAGGTTCCTTTTGCAACAAATGTGGTTTGCCATGTGATTTTGGAGATATTGGTAAATTCCCAATGAGGAATGTTTGAGCCGTTGAATACTCTTCGCATCCTTGGTCCTGTATCTTCAATTTTCCTTTGAAAACATCTAACAACTTATTAGGATCCACATAATTATGTGAGTGGGCCTCTCTATTGACTGGGACTTGTTGTTGTGGGGAATCCTTTAGATTAGCACAAAATTGAAATGGATTATGATCTCCTAGAATTTTTATCTCAGTCCCATTGTAAGGATATTTTAAACACTGATGATAAGTAGATGGAACTGCTTTCATTGCGTGGATCTACGGATAGCCAAGAATCATATTGTATGGGAGATCGAGGTCTAGGACCTACAGGAAAGTGTTTTCTATCACTGGACCTACTCTGATAGGCAATGAAATTACCCCTTTAGATGGGCGGTCAGCATCATCATATGCTTTGATTGTTATTCTTCTGGAAGAATCAATGTCATTTTCTGTATAACCAAGACCAATGACTACTCTCAAGGTACAGATGTTAAGACTTGCTCCACCATCCATCAAGACTAGTTGGATCTTGCAATTATGGACAAAGACTTCAAGATGTAAAGGATCATTATGAGGGAGCTTATCAGGGGAAATATCGTTATCAAAAAAGGCAACGTGTTGGGAAATAGTGAGATGTCCAATTCGGGCTTGAAACTGGTCAACATCAATGTCTGTCAGGATGGTGGACTCGATTAAAGCTTTATCTAGGACTACGTGATGCATAGGGGACATTTGCAACAACTCAAGAATTGATATTTGTGCAAGTGTCTTTCCCAGATGATCTAGGAGATTATACTGACTCATAGGAGTTGATTTGGGAGGAATTACAGGAGCTCCTTTCAGGACTATTTTGGATCGACGAGTGGTGACTATGCAAGAAGGACCTTGTCCCTTTATTCTTATGGTGGAAACATACTCATTTGATGCTCAAAAACAATTGATGACATTGTTATAACCAGTATTTGCATAATTAAGATTCACTATTTGGGTAGAGTTTGAAGAAGATGCTTTGCCCTTGTCATGATCAAGCAAAGGAGTTTTGAAAATTGTATGATCAGTGTTAGAGGTCACATTGGGTGGGTCTACCTCAATTACTCCTTGATCTAACAAGTCTTGAATCATATGTTTCAATTGAAAACACGATGCGGTTTTATGTCCATTTGACCGATGGTATTCACAATATGCATTATCATTCCACCAATGCGGCTTTACCAATGGTTCTTCCTTGACATCTGGTAACTTGATAAAATTTGTTTGTATCAATTGTTTCATTACTGATTCGATAGGCTCTCCCAATGGCGTAAACTATTGAGGAGGCCCATCCCTTGATCTGAAAGGTTTTCGTTGCTGGTTTTGTTGCTGACCTTGTTGTTGATTATACTATTGGTATTGTGGCTGTTGAATAACATTGCTTGCTTGTGTTTGATTTTGTTGCATAGCCAACATATTAGGAGCACTCAATTTCTTTATCATGAACTTGGGTTGATTTGCATTCACTGCTCTTGCATCGATAACTCCATCATTAGTGACATTCTTGTTTTTGTACCAAAATCTATTTTTGTCCCCTAAATTGTTTGTGTTGTCACTGTCTTTATTGAGCTTAATGAGTCCCTTAGCTACAATTTGACATAAATGGTTCACCTTTCTTTTGCTTTGTGTTGCATAAATTTGACATGGTCACTTCATTGTCAATGTTGAATGTGAAGTGGGATATAAACTTTTGAGCCAATTCCGGCCATGTCTTTATGTTCCTTGGCAAATGCAAATACCAATCCATGGCTTGTCTTGTGAGACTTCATGTGAATAAGAGCATCAAATATGTTTCCTCATAGCTCACTTCAGTACATGCTACAAAAAATGCTTGAATATGGTCTTTTGGATTGCCTGTCCCTTTATATTTCTCAAAATTAGGTGCCTCAAAATGCTTAGGAAAGGGAGGCATGTACAAGCTCTTGTCAAATAGATTAGGACATAAATCTTGATCTATGTATAATTTCTTTGTCCCTTTGGTTTGCAATGTGTTGATTTGTCATTGCAACTTCTCAAGTTGTTGTGCAATTGTGTCAGCTAGCGAAGATTTTGGAAGTTCATCATTCATTCTTGGGTGTACTCTTTGTCGATACATCATGCTCTCCATTGGCTGTTGATGCTCTAAAATCATTGTCTTTGGTGTCTCTGGCATATAAAGTTCTTGATACAACTCTTGTTGTTGTGGTTGTGACATGCCTTGACATTGACCCTTTTACTGTGCTTCTTGTGATGGGATCATCATTTGTAGCCTTGGTTGATATTGCAATTGAGGGTGTTGTTGATATTGCATGGACATCAGTTGTGGTTGTGATGTATGATAACTTGTTTTTCCTGGCACATATTGAGGCACATGTTGATGTTGATGTTGACGAATTGGAATTTTCTGACTTTGTGCCAATTGTTGTTGTCTTAATGTAAATCCCATCATTTGCAAAAAAAATTGTTTGGGAGGGTTCTGTTGTTTCTTCTTTAGATGGGGTATGGCACTTGCATTGACTTGCTGTGTTGTTTGTCCAATCCATTGTGGTTGTTGCAAGTTTCAATTGACTTGTAATGGTGCAAAAGACACTGCAACTTGTTGTTGAATGCAATATTGTTGTTGTTGTGCATTGCTTGTTTGCACATTCGATTGTGCCTTTTGTGCATTCCTCAATTGTTGCAACACTTGTTGTTGGTGCACACCACTATTTGTGGCTCTTTGTGTTGCCACTATCGAAGGATCTGTCACAATATTTTGCATAACGGGTACTTGAGTATTTGCCAAACGTATTGAACTTGATGGGACATATGAACTTTGTTGCATTGTAGAATTGTTTTGAACATTCATAAGATCGGGCATTCCAATCATAAAGCTTTCTTGCATCTTAGATTTGGATCCACTTTTAGGTATTCGAGGAATCACTTCTTGTTGAGGGACACTTGTCAATATTTGTGTGGCCATCATTTGATCTTGTGTTAAAGGTGTTGCATTAAACAATGGATTGTTTATTGTTTCGAATGTTGACTTTTGTGGAATAGTCACTGTCAAAGTTTGTGAAGCATGCTTACTCAACAATGTGTGTTGAGGTTCTTGTTGCACATTTTCTTCGTTTGAATGTGGAGAGAAACTTAACAGATCAACGCCTTGTTGTTTTTGCACATTAGTTTTCTCATTTGAGGAGGTCACATTACTCATCATATCAAGATATTTTGTGGAAACATCTTAAAGAACTTGTTCAAGAATTTATCCATCCTTTTTGTCAACTTTGGATCTTTAAGGAGCATATCAACATCATTGGAAGCATCAGAATCTGATGAAGAATCTGGTAAAACATTTGGATTTATTTCTTGTTGAATGCCTTGATTTGAACCAAATCCTTGTGAAAGAGTTTGTTCCTCATGTAATGTTTGAGTTTGAATTTCATGTTGCAGGTTTAGTTGATTCCAGTCAAAAGGTGCATTTTCCCTTGGCGTTGGTGGAACACTCCCATATCCCGGTTTCATAGGTACAAACACTGGCTCATATAATGGAGGTGGTCCAAGTTGAACCATTCCATATTGTGGTAATGATGTGTTTGACGAACCTTCAATTTGTAATGTTTGACTAGGTTGAAACTGTGAGTTTGATACGTTGTCAATGGGTTGATATGTTGGTTTGCCCAACTTCTTAGATTTTGACCTTGTTTCAATAGGCATGTCACTATGCAAATGCAATATTTTTGGGATTTTTTTGATTTTAAAAGGATGATGTATGATATGCAACTAAATGCAACCTAAATAGATGAAAATGCAATCTATGGCAAGAATGCAACCAATGTTTTTGTTGTTTTTCAAGATTTGGACAAACTTTTTGGAATGCAAACCTAAAGACTCAACCTTGGGAAGTTGAAATGAAGCCAAGACCTTAAAGGACAAAGGACCAAATGAAAATAGGACAAATTGACAATGTCTCACCTATATGCTTGGATACTAAGCTAGGTTTGACAAAAATGATATTAATGAAAGGACAAATTTTAGACAAGGTCAAGACTCCCTAACAACAACTTAGGGTATCATCCAAAGTTTTGATTTTTCAAGTTTGACAAACCAAATTTTTGAGACTAAATGCAAGAAGGCAATGATTATGACAATGACTTAGGATATGACATGAAAATGATCTAAGGATATGATATGACAAGATGAAGCCAAGATAAGATGACAATACAATGATAAGGATATGCGAAGACCAATGACTTGGAATATGCAAAATGCAACCTAGGCAAGACCTAATTTTAGCATGACAAGGATAATGCATGAATGTCACCTAAATGGGAATCTAGCTTGGATATGACAATGAAATGCAAACTTAGGGAAATGATTTTGAACCTAAGTGCAAAATGAGGACGCTTGCAATGAAAAGGACTAAAATGAAAGGAGATGACAATATGCCCTAGGACCTAAGTTGGACTATGCAAAACCTAGCCTAAAGTGACATGAATTTTGAAACAAAGATATTCAATGTTTTGACAAGCCATGTTCAATTGTTGGATGAATACTTGGACAAATTTGGACTTTTGTTTGGATTTTGTTTTGAATTGAATGTTGTTGATTTTGAAAACCCAAGTTGATTATGAGCACTTTTGAAAGTTTGTTTTTGATTTAGCCTTTGACAATCATGGAAGACAAAATTCTTGTTTGACTTTGACTCAAGACAATCAAGAACATTCACAACAAATCCTATGGCTGGCAAGGGTAATATTTGTTGAATCCTCTAACCATAAAATACAACACTCAACCGAATAGCTAGACGCTTGGTAGCACTGGCTCCCCCTTACAGTGCACTCACTTCTCGAGCATACCAAGCTTCGATTTCAAGGGGCATCACTTCCCAAGAACTTGCTATCTCTAACTAAGGATTACATGAGAGGTGTCTTTGACATGCACATATCACAATGCCTGAGCCAACAGATAGAAGGATTTTGGCATCTAAAAACAAGAGATTCTAGTAAGGGCGTCCGTTTGGGTGGGTATTGATCTGGTGAATAAATCATCGCAATACCATTCCAGCACCCGTTGTCTACAACTTTCGTTGCATCCATAGTTATTTAGAGTGGTTCGGAAGAGCTTGGCTTTAGCCCGTCACCACTTTGGGTCATTCCCTCTCACCAATGCCTGTGTGAAGTGCTAGGCAAATCAGGAGGCAAGCCCAGTTCTAAGGGTTAAAACATGAAATCAAATTAAAAATAGACAAAGCATGCATGGTGTTCATTAACCTTTAAGAAATGAAATGTGCAACTACTTTAAAAATCGCAAGCAAGATGTTTTGATGAGAGCCTTTGACCGTGTCCTGCATAAGATTCGTTAGTAGTTGCATTTTTAGTCTTCGTCACACATAACGCCAAGATGCTGCACAGAGAATTATTACCAAAGAAAAACCAGAATGCAAGAAACAAAGTGAAAACAAACAAATTTGCAAGTAAAAACAACTAATTTCACCTATGTTTCTGGCCTTGCACAGGCGCAGAATGCCTCAACACAGGCACAGAACCAATCAACATATGCGCATAAAACTTCAACACAGGTGTAGAATTATTAACACAGGCACAGAAAACTTCAACACTAGCGTAGAAAACTCAAACATAGGTGCAGAAAACTTCAACACAGGCGCAGACGTGTCCAGACAGCTCCAAGTCACCCTGTTTCTTGAGTTTTTCACCTACAAATAGCTCAAAAGCACTCAAAACATGGTTAAGCGGTTAGTTCACGTCGGGTTCACTAGAAAATGTAGATCAGGAAATTGAAAATCATCAAAATAATAGCAATTAGGACAACCACAAAACCTAAAGCTTCTATGAAAGCAATCCTAAATCTAATCAATGAAGATATAAAGACAAGATATTCAAATCAAATGAAATCAAAGCAAACTGACACAGATATCTCCTTCATGTGGCTCCATTGTTCTTCTTTCACCTTCAAATTTGATGTGGATCTCACCTACAAGTGCAAAATGTAAGTGGAAAGCAAGTTGTTGAGAGATGAAATTCGCAGCATAAGGTTACTCGAAAATGTGATTGATTCCCCTTTCATTGAAGAAAATCATCCAATTTATAAACAAATTGGAGAGAGGACAAGATTAGCATGAAGCGATTTGAAAGGAAATTCAAATCAAGAATGGCAAAATTATGACAAAAGTGTGACACTTTCTATGAAAGGTGTGTGACAAATTATGCACAAATTATGCACAAATTATGACAAGTTGCTATGCAAGATGTATGACAAATTATGACAAGATTGAAATGCCATTCCTATGACAAAAGGGAAGAGAGAAAATAGCCTCCATGATTGCAACAAATGGAAGCATAAACATAGGAGAAAATGATGGAATGAAATTAGGGGAAATATTAGAAAAATTAAAGAAAATAGGAAAAATAGAAATTAGGAATTAGGAGAAATTAGCAAATTAGAAAATTGAGGAAAAAGATGAAATAGAAATTAGGTGAATTAATTAATAGGTTTTCATCCATTAATTAATTCATGAAAGAGACCTAGGACTAAATAAATAGATTTATTTAACCCACAAAGAAGAAGAAAAGGATTAAATGAACAAATCATAAAACCCTAGAAATAAGAGGACAAGGAATTAAGTCAAGACAACAAGAAATTAATGTAGGTTCGATCATGATTCTGATTGACAAAGGACCAATGTTGATAAATGATTGAGATTGGTTGACAAAAATCAATGACAAATTGACCAAGATTGACAAGGAGATCAAATTGATAGGCGCTAATTGATGAGGAACAATGACTAATCGATCCAAATTGACATGATTGAAAAGGACAAGGATCGATGATGAATCAATCGCAAAATGACAAGATTGACAAGGACAAGGATCGATGATGAATCGATTGCAAAATGACAAGGCTGACAAGGACAAGGATCGATGACGAATTGATCGCAAAATGACGAGATTGAAAAGTTGATAATCACAAATGATTACTAACAAGCTAAAGATGATTGAAAGATTGACAAGAGGACAAAAACCCTAATTCTATCATCGATTAGGATTGATGATGTCCAAAATGATGATAAATGAGCATGCACCATGATGCAACAGGATAAGATTGACCAAAATCATGATTGAAGATTGTTATCGACAAGACCTAATTCGAAAGTGATAAAAATGAGGAATGCAGAAGAAGGACTCGATGCTCGCAAATGATAAAGACCAAGTGCACAACATAGAAGAAATGTTAATGCGACGCAAGAACCCTAAAATAAGGCAATGCGCAAACGTTAAAGTATGACTCCACAAGCATTGACCATTTTTAGACTTCTACAGAAGCTACTGCAAGTTCCAAACAAGGACCATGCTCTAATGATGAGTCACTTTGTTTGTCACTAGGAGCTAGGGTTATTGCTTTTGAAAAATGTGAAGATAGATTATTATTAGTGTCAATAAGCTCATACATATCATTAGAATCATTAGAATAATTTTTTTTAGCATGAACAACAACATAATCCATTTCATCATCTATATTAATAAAAATAGGATCTCTCACACAAAAAAGAGTTCTATGAAATGTCATTTTTATTAAGCATTTTTAATCTTGGTGATTTAGGTTGAACTTCCTCCCTAAGGTTAGGCGAAGGTTGGACAAATGGGACCAAGTCAACATTTGCTATCTTTGGGGAGGACATGGTTTGAGAAGCAATTTTGTGAGCCTTGACACGATGTCTTCATCGACATTCTCTCACACAACAATTTCGTTTAATTTTAGCCAAAGGTTCTAAAGTTTGAGGATCCATGGACATAGGATTATTTTCTTCCTTTGAACGGGGGAGGGAATGAGAGAATATACATTAGGTTGACACATAGAAGATGCCAAGTGATTTCCTTTGTAAGTTGTAGGAGGTAGAACTATGACATATATGGGAGGAATAGAAGGTGTGGGAAGGATATGAGGTCCATTATGAGGAGGAATGGGTATAGGGTCTCTAGGCTTACTCAAATATAAGATCATCTCATTCTTCCACTTTTGATAAAATATAAAAAGGGCTTCACTTCAAGGCTTGTGAGTGTAATGGTTAAATTATTATAGTTTTCACCATAATAAGGATAAAACTATTAATTTTTACTTGGGAATCATTACATTAGGGAAATATATGAATTTGATAGATCTAAATATAATAGATCCAGATGTTGATTAGATTTTAGGGATCTTGAATGAGCCTCTTCTTTTCCTTGAGTTGAGTTGATTTGTTGAAGGTGCTGAAACTAGGGCAAATAAGCTGAAATTGAAGTAAAAATATGTGAATAGTGAGTTATAGTCATCAGATCGAGCCAAGAACTTAGATATGAGGATTATAAGAGTATTTAGACCAAAAGGAGCTCCTAATTTGTTGGGATCATAGCAACAGTCGCTATGATCCTCCACACTTTTCACACTCCAATAGGGGATTTGTTTGTCTCTGTAAATAAAGCCAATTCTAAAGATTGTAGCTCCGTACCTACTCCTATGCACACTAGAGAAGGGAAATAGGTTGGGAATAGGGGTTTGCCTAAGTTGAACATTGATTTAGGAATTAACCTTGAATGAAATATTGCAAATACTAAAATCAACAATGGAAAGATATACCTCAGATATGTAATGACTGATAATGATGCTTTGCTTCTTGAATGTAATTACATATGTTGTATGAAATGGCATGGACATGACAAAACCATAATCAAAGACATGCTTGCATATGAATGATGTAATTTTCTCCACAATGATTGATTGAAGGAAATTAAACCTTGAAGATCTCTAGAAATGCTTGATGATGAACACTTCAATGCTGCAATTCTTGATTGCTTGAATAAAAATTGATAGTTAGCATTGAAATGGATTGATTAATGTTTTTGTAGATGAGATCCTAGGTCTATTTACCGATTAGGTTTGTTGCAAGGTGTTCACCCTTTTTATCCTTGTGATGTGTATCATAGCAATTGGGTTTGTGACATGGCTTAATCGCCTCCTATCGATTATATAAGTATAGTGGTTGTATCAAACATTAACAGGTCGATATTTTGGTGCAACAACAACCACACTTGTAACAAGTGGTATCAGAGCTTGATCATAGGTTCAAACCCCTCACTTGTGCTAGGGGGGATTGTTGCAGGGTATGCGCCCTTGGTCTCCTTGTATTGTGCATTGCAGCACTCGAGTTTGTGACATGGCTTAACCGCCTCTTGTGGATTTTACAAGTCTAATGGTTGTATCAGGCATTAACAGATTGACCTTTTGGTGCAATGGCGACCACACTTGTAACAAGGCTGACCTCCAACAGTCACATAGAGCCATAAAATTCATTTCCCATTGGAGAGATAAGTCTCATACCTCCCTTGAAAATTGGGTCCCATTAAGGGGGACCAAGGTGCTAAAATTTTGGCCAAGAGAGGAGGACACTTGTCTAGAGAGTCATTTGGTAGGTGTATGTGGCATAAACATAAGAGTTAACACATTGAATGGATCCAGATAGGAGATGAGGGCAAGACAAACTAAATTAGGGGCACAAACATGAGGTGTAAATTGGCCTGGTGATAATTTATGATGTTACATTTAGCCCCAACTTTAATGGGAGTATGAGACTACATGAATACTTGCAATAAAGTAGACAAAAGAGAGATGAAAGAGATGGAAGATAGATCACAATAATAGAGAGTATAAGGTATCACTAATTTTGAGAAACTGAACCCCCAATCTTAACATCTTTAACTCACTCAAATGCATGGAAGGGCACACAAAATATGACAAAAAAGGGCAAAACAAAGGCAAGCAAAGACAAACAGAGATAAAAAGACACACAACACAACATATAAAGACAAAAAACAAGATGACCAAACCATAGCTCATAAGGTGTCTTATCGGTATCTCCTTTGATACGAACTCTATTGAATGTATATACCGCCATGCTTACAACTTCTCTTTAGTAGACATGAGGTAGATTAGCTTCCATCATCATAGTTCTAGTTGCATCCAAGATAGTTTCATTCTTCATTTCCATAGCTCCATTTTGTTGAGGTGTCTGGAGTGCAGACAACTATCTCCTTATCCTATTCTTCTCATATAAATTCACTGGATATGAATTATCCACCCTGATCGGACCTTAGGAATTTAATCTTCAATCCTGTCTCTGTCTCAACTTTATCTTTAAAGATTTTAAACTTTTCAAATGCTTCAGACTTATCCCTTAGAAAATTAACCCACATCATTCTTGAATGGTCATCAATGATTAGCATGAAATATCTATCACCCCAAAAACAATTGATTCTAGCAAGACCACACAAATCAATATGAATAAGATCAAGAACATCATTATATTTGTTTTGTATACTTTTAAAACAAGTTCTGATTTGCTTTCCCTTTTGACATTCCTTACATACTAGATTATAGGGCTTTACAATCTTAGGTATATCTCTAACTGCCTTAGTAGAACTAATCTTCACAATGCAATCAAAATTCACATGACACAACCTCTTATTCCATATCCAACTCATCAATTTCTACAATCAAACATGTCTTCTCACCAGAGTTCAAATGAAAGATGTTACCTTTAGTCTATGTATTGGTTGCAATTGCCAATCCAGATTTGTTGATAATCTTTCATTTTCCATCCTTGAACTATAACTAAAGTCCCTTATCTACCAACTGTCCTACACTCAAAATATTAGGCCTTAAACCTTCAACATAATAAACATTATCATTGTTATGCTTCCAATCCAATGATATTGTTCCTCTTGCCTTGATCATGCATGCTTTGTCATCTCAAAATCTAACCAAACCACCATCAAATTCTTGCAAAGATAAGAACTTCCTTTTATCTCCACTCATATGATGTGAACATCCATTGTCAATTACCCATTCATCCTTGTCTTCAATTTTAGTAGCGCATGCCTTCTCTTCAGGTACCAGATCATCTTCATTGATAGCCAAAAATACCCATTCCTTTCCATTGCCGGATCCACTAGCTGAATCTTGTGTCGGTTCATCATCAGAATCAGTCACACCTTCCTCATTAGCAAAGTAGCATGATTTGCCTTTGTTCCTCCTATACTTATTCTTGTTTTGATAATCATGGTTAGGCCTAAAAGATCTTCTAGCTCTTTCTTCAAATATTGAACTCCTTTCAGGACATCTAGATGCAAAATGATCTATCTTATTACATGCAAAGCATTTAAAAGGTTATTTTCCTTCATACTTACATCTTGTCAGTCCTTTAGGTACTCTTCTAGCAAATAAGGCTTCAAGTTGCTCAAACTCTTCATCTTCTTTCTTCACATCCTCTAGTTCCTTCACATATAAAGCTTGGTTTAGATTTTACAGCTCTAGAAGGTCCAAATTCCTCAAGTTCAAAAGAAAATAACTTCCCAACCAAGGTATCCCTATTAACAAAGGTTTTTACCAAGTTCTCCACTCCTTAATTTTAGTGCCCTTCATCTTATAAGTCGGTGGAAAATCTCTTAGTACTTTACAAACTATTTATCTTCCCTCAGAGATCCATCACAACATTGAATTCCCATAACAACCTCATTAATTCTCTTCATAAAAGCATTAATCCTTTCATCTTATTCCATCTTTAGGTTCTCATACCTCACCCAGTAACCATCAAGTTTAGAAATTTTAACAGTAGGGTCACCTTCATTTAGAGTCTCCAATTTGTCCTATATAGCCTTTGCAGGTGATTTATCAGTTAGTCCCATTATTTGTTGATCAAAAAGTGAATACAAAAGGGCTTCTCTAGCTCTGCAATCATTCTCAAGCTCCTTATCCAGGGCTGCCCGAGGAGGATTGCCAAATGCCAGATTGAAAGTGGTAACAACTTTCTTAGTGATCTCCCAAATTTCCTTTCCAAGACATCTCAGATGAGTCTCCATTAGAATCTTCCATACCTTGTAATTTTTTCCATGAAGCCTAGGAATTTATCTCTGGAAAACAACAATAGATGTACTTGATGAACTTGAACTGTTAGTTGCCATAGGATCTTCCTCAAGTAGTTAAGCTTTGGTAGAGAGGACCAAGATTTGATACCAATTGTTAGACAACTTAGATAACCAGAGGACAACTAAGAGGGGGGGTGAATCAGTTGTCAATAGATTACAAAACTTTAAGCATTCAAATCCTTATTATGAGAACACATAAACCCAATACCAAAATGCATAAACCAAATACTGGAATAACTAATATAGCAATAAAGCATAAATATAAATCACAAAACAATTACCATCCATCTAGAACACATGACACAAAGATTTGTATGTGGAAAATCCGGTAAAGGGAAAAGCCACGATGGGAAGCCTACCCACAGCCAAATAATACTTCTACAATAAGTATGTGATTACAAAATGAGGGGCCTGCACATGCAAGTAGGCCAACAACCTAGAGTGCACTGCTCATCACAAAAGGAGCCTCACTGCCAATAAAATAAATCCAAACTACTATTTGGAAAGAAGAGTGAACTGCAAAGATAACATCTCCGATGCCTAAGTACAGTTTCGATTAAGCTCAGTACCAGAGGTCTTAAACCTCTCTTACCAACCTATTTCGATCACTTAAGATCGACCAAAACTCTTGCATATGATTATAGAATTATTCACACAAGTAATCGCATAACCATCCCATAACCAAAATCTTATGATCTATAAAGAGATCTTACATCATATATATACCAACCTGAGATCTAAACAATTAGGTTGGCCACCTAAAAGATAATACAATAAATTCATAGCATAAACCCACAATCCAATGATCAACCAAGCCAGCCTAAGACCGAAACAAAATAATCCAATCAATAAACCCAACCAGTAACGCATCGAGATCATCCACCAACACATTACATAAACTAGTCCACAACCTAGATAACATCAGACTCGAAATAGGTCACCATTAAACCAAATCCAACACCACCAATGAATTGGAACACAAACATGATAACCATCAGCATCCTGAGAACCTTCTAGAAGCTGCACCAACACCACTTATCATGTGTATCAAAAGATCTTCAACAAATCTCTGTCGGTAAAACCCTTAACAGTGACCAAAAGGCTTACTATAATAAATGATAGTATCTGAGTCATCAAATCCCAAACCAATTGATCATGATACACATCTGAATAGCATGAATGATAGATACAAATCAATTCCACAAACCAAAGCATACCAGAGCATACCAAATCACTATCATAATCCAACCACTCCACTCGAACCAACCAAAAACCAGTAAACAACCAAAACAGTTGGTGTTGTCATCAATGACAAAACATCAATGCAACACATAATCAATTCCTCCAAATTGCCAACAATCTCCCCCTTTGGCATTGATGGAAACACTAGATGCAAAAAACATCCAAGTGCCAAGAAATGCCAAACAAGTCTCCCCCTATGGAAGATAGCCAACAATCTCCCACAAAATGATATAGCAATGAAGAACTAAACCAAACTCCTGTAATGAATATACCTCTCCCTTATGTTTTTCACAAGAATAACTCTCCCCCTTTGATATCAATGCAAAATATATAACATAAATATCAAATAAAAATCATAAATCCTCCTATTCTTATAGCTGACTACTCCCCCTGAGTAGTAGCACCACCACATCAATCCGGAATGAGTAATATCTCTGATAATGTATACTGGACTGATGCCAATCAACATCACTCATGTCTCTATCGGAGGGGCAGAAATCCCCAATCTATCTCTGAAGTACTCAAATGATTCTTTAGGCAAAGGTTTAGCAAAGATGTCTGCAATCTGTTCTTTAGTGTTCACATAAACCAGTCTGACTTAATTTGCTTCCACCTTCTCCTTCAAAAAGTTATACTTGATAGATATGTGCTTTGTCTTAGAATAAAATACTAGATTCTTTGATATATCAATAGCAACAAAGTTATCACAGTGAATAACTATTGATTCATTAAAATCCACCTTTATATCCTTCAACATTTGCTTCATCCATAGAACTTGTGTATAGTTAGTAATAGCAGCAACACACTCAAGTTCAGCAGTAGATAAAGAGGTACATGACAACTTTTTTCTGATCCATGAAATAAGATTCTTTCCAAGAAAGAAAGCTCCACCAGATGTGCTCTTCCGGTCATCAACATCTCTAGCCCAATCTGCATCTGTATATGCACATAATGTAAAGTCATCATTTTTAGGATACCACAAACCATATTCAGTTGTTCTCTGCAAATACCTAAAAAAAGCCTTTTCACCACACTCTTATGATTTTCTCTAGCATCACTCTGATAACTTGATACAATACAAACTGTATTTATTATATCTAGTCTAGTCTGAGTTAGATATAACAAACCTCCAATCATAGAATTGTACCTTGTAGGATTTACCAGTGCAGATGCATCTTTCTTTGTCAATTTCTCACTTGTAACCATTGAAGTACCAACCGGTTTAGAATTTTCCAACCCAAATTTCTTCAACAACTCTCTAGCATACTTAGTTTGATAGATGAAAATACCTTTATCAACTTGAGTAATCTGCAAACCTAAGAAAAATTTCATCTCCCCAATCATAGACATCTCAAATTAATTCTCCATATTGTTAGAGAATTCTATACACAGCTTATCCTCAACTCTGAAACTGATATCATCAACAAAGACTTCAATAATCAATTTGTCATCATTGGTGATCTTATAGTATAAATTACTGTCAACACTACCTTTAGTGAAACCAAAATTCAAAAGAAATTTATCCAATATTGCATACCAATCTTCGAGGGCTTGTTTCAATCCATATAAAGATTTCCTTAACCTGCAAAGCATGTTTTTGTCATCTGAAAGTGAAAATCTATCAAGTTTCTCAATATAAACTTCCTCTTCAAGATCTCCATTTAGAAATGTACACTTAACATCCATATGATAATCCTTCTAGTTCTTATGGGCAACATAAGAAAGAAATAATCTCACGACTTCAATCTTAGCTACTAGTGCAAAGGTTTCATCATAATCAATTCCTTCATTCTGAGAATATATTTTATAAACTAATCTAGCTTTATTCCTCAGAACTTGTCCATCTTCAGTCAATTTATTCCTAAAACCCATTTAGTTCCAATAACATTCTTATTTTTAGGTTGGGGAACTAAAGTCCATGTGTTATTCTTTTCTATCTCATCTAATTCTTCTTCCATAGCTTTCATCCAGCCTTCATATTTACAAGCTTCAATTATTGATGCTAGTTCAATTTGAGAAATTAAACATACCTCATCAGCTGCCAACCTTCTTCTTGTCATCACTCCTTTGTTCTTGTCTCCAATGATCTGATTTTCTGAATGATTCAACCTTACATACCTAGGAGTAATCTGATTTTCTATTCCTATGTACTTTTATGATACTGCCGGAGTAACTAGTTCAACATTTTGTTCTGGTGTAGGTGATACTGGTTCAGTTATGATCATTTCCAGTATCGGTTCTTTCTCAAAAGTTCTGATTTGACTTCTATTTTGCTCATCCACCTTGACATTTGTTGTCTCCACAATTCTCTGCAATCTTTTATTATAACATCTATATACTTTTCTTTCATTAGAATAACCAATAAGTATCCCTTCATCATATCTAAGATCAAACTTTCAAATAGAATCATCTCTTTTGATATAGCATTTAGTATCAAAGATTCTGAAATACTTAACTATCGGTGTACGACCAAACCAAAACTCATAAAGTATCTTACTGGTATCTCCTTTGATATGAACTCTGTTGAATGTGTATACCATCGTTCTTACAGATTCTCTCCAGTAGACATGAGGTATATTAGCTTCCATCATCATAGTTCTAGCTACATCCAAGATAATTTTGTTCTTCCTTTCCACAACTCCATTCTACTGAGGTGTCTGGGGTGCAGACAATTGTCTTCTTATACCATTCTTCTCACAATAGTTGTTAAATTCACTGGATGTGATTTATCCACCCTGGTCTGACCTTAAGCATTTAATCTTCAATCCTATCTTTGTCTCAACTTTAGCTTTAAAGATTTTAAACTTTTCAAATGCTTTAGACTTCTCCCTTAGAAAAATAACCCACATCATTCTTGAATAGTCATCAATGATTAGCATGAAATGTCTATTACCCTAAAAACTTTTGATTCTAGCAGGACCACACAAATCAGTATGAATAAGATCAAGAACATCATTAGATTTGTCTTGCATACTTTTAGAATAAGTTTTGACTTGCTCTCCCATTTGACATTCCTTACATACCAGATTATAGGGCTTTACAATCTTATGTATATCTCTAACTGCCTTAGTAGAACTGATCTTCACAATGCAATCAAAATTCACATGACACAACCTCTTATGCCATATCCAACTCTTATCAATTTGTACAATCAAACATGTCTTCTCACCAGAGTTCAAATGAAAGATGTTACCTTTAGTCTATGTATCGGTTGCAATCTCCAATCTAGATTTGTTGATAATCTTTCATTTGTCATTATTGAACTATAAATGAAGTCCATTATCCACCAACTATCCTACACTCAAAAGACTATTCCTTAAACCTTCAACATAATAAACATTATGTGTTATTCTTATGATCCAATGATATTGTTCCTCTTCCCTTGATCATGCATGCTTTGTCATTTCCAAATCTAACTAGACCACCATCAAATTCTTGCAAAGATAAGAACTTCCTTTTATCTCTAGTCATATGATGTGAACATCCATTGTCAATTACCCATTCATCCTTGTCTTCAATTTTAGCAGCAAGGGCCTTCTCTTCAGGTACTAGATCATCTTCCTTGATAGCCAAAAATACCCAATCCTTTCCATTTCTAGATCCTCTACCTGTTTCTTGTGTCAGTTCATCATCAGAATTAGTCACACCTTCCTCATCAGCAAAGTATCATGATTTGTCTTTGTTCCTCCTGTACTTATGCTTGTTCGGATAAACATGGTTGGGCCTAAAATATCTTCTAGCTCTTTCTTCAAATTTTGAATTCCTTTCAGGACATCTAGATGTAAAATAACCTATCTTATTACATGCAAAGTATTTAAAAGGTGATTTTCCTTCATACTTACTTCCCATTGTTCCTTTAGGTACTCTTCTAGCAAATAAGGTTTCAAGTTTCTCAAAGTCTTTGTCTTCTTTCTTCATATCCTCTAGTTCCTTTGCATATAAAGCTTTCCAATCACTCTTATCGGTAGATGATGTAGATGCATGAAAAGCAGGTTCAAATTTTATAGCTCTAGAAGGTCCAAATTCCTCAAGTTCAAAAGAAGATAACTTCCCAACCAAGGTATCCCTATTAAAAGAGGTGTTTGTCATAGTTATCAGATCATTAATTGCAGTAGCCTTCATCTTATATTCCAGTGGTAAAGCTTTTAGTACTTTAGAAACTATTTCATCTTTGCTCAGAGATCTGCCACAACATTGAATTCCCAAAACAATCTCATTAACTCTCTCCATAAAAGCAGTAATCCTTTCATCTTCTTCCATCTTCAAGTTCTCAAACCTCACTCAGTAACCATCAAGTTTAGCAATTTTAACAATAGGGTCACCTTCATTCAGAGTCTCTAATTTGTCCCATATATCCTTTGTAGTTGATGTATGAGTTAGTTCCATTATTTGCTGATCAGAAAGTGCGCACAAAATGGATTCTCTAGCTCTACAATCATTATCAAGCTCCTTATCCAAGCCTACCGGAGGAGGATTTCCAAATGCCAGATTAAAAGGGGTAACACCTTTCTCAGTGATCTCCCAAATTTCCTTTCCAATTCATCTCAGATGAGTCTCCATCTGAATCTTCCACACCCTGTAATGTTTTCCATGTCAAGCCTAGGAATTTCTCTCCAGAAAACAACTACAGATGTACTTGATGAACTTGAACTGTTAGTTGCCATAGGATCTTCCTCAAGCGGTTAAGATTTTGTAGAGAGGACCAAGCTCTGATACCAATTGTTAGAAAACTTAGATAACTAGAGGACAACTGAGAAGGGGGCTAAATCAGTTGTCAACATATTACAAAACTTTAAGCATTCAAATCCTTATTACCAGAACACATAAACCCAATACTAGAATGTATAAACTCAATATCAGAATAACTGATATAGAAATTAAGAATAAACATAAATCACATAACAGTTAGCATCCATCCAGAACACATGACACCAAGATTTGTACATGGAAAAACCAATAAAGGGAAAACCCATGGTGGGAAGCCTACCCACAGTCAGATAATACTTCTGTAGTAAGTATATGATTACAAAATGAGGGGCCTGCACATGCAGGAAGGCCAATAGCCTAGAGCACACTTCTCATAACAAAAGGAGCCTCACTGACTACAAAATAAGTATGGACTACAATCCAGAAAGAAGAGTGAACTGCAAAGATAACATCTCCTATGCTTGAGTACAATTTTGATTAAGCTTAGTACCAAAGTTCTTAAACCTCTCTTACTAACCCAATTTGATCACCTATGATCAACCAAAAATCCTACATATGATTAAAACATTATTCACATAGGTAATCGCATAACCATCCCATAACCATAATCCCATGATCTACAAAGAGATCTTACATCATATATATACCAACCCCGGACCTAAACAATTAGGTTAGCTACCTAAAATATAATACAATAAATTTATAACATAAACCCACAATCCAATGATCAACCAAGTCATCCTAAGACCAAAACAATATAATCCAATCAATAAACCCAACCGGTAACGCGTTGGGATCATCCACCAACACATTACATAAACCGGTCCATAACCTAGATAACATCGGACCCAAAATAGGTCACCATTAAACCAAATGCAACACCACCGATGATCTAAAATATGAACATGATAACCATCAACATATTGAGAACCAACTAGAAGTCGCACCAACACCACTTATCACGTGCATCAAAAGATCTTCAACAAAGATCTGCCGATAAAACCCTTACCGGTGACCAAAAGGCTTACTAGAACAAATGATAGTATCTGAGTCATCAAATCTTGAACCAACTGATCGTGATACACATCTGAATAGCATGAATGATAGATCCAAATCAATTCCATAAACTAAATCATACTGGAGCATACCAAATCAATACCATAATCCAGCCACTCTACCAGAACCAACCGAAAACTGGTAAACAACCAAAACAATTGGTGTTGCCATCAATGACAAAACATCAATGCTACACATAATCAATTCCTACAAATTTCCAACAATGTTGACGTCTTTAACAAGGATACCTATCTTCAACACTAAGGAGATATCCTTTAGGCAAAAATATCATAAATCCAAGCTAAAGAGAAAATACTCTTTCAAGCAAGGATAAGATAGTTGAAAAAAATATTTCTTGCAACAACTGTAAAGTGGATCCTTGGAGGAGAAGAGATCTCTACTCAAAAGACATCTACCTCCAAGAGGAGTTCTTGAACAAATATAACATCTTCTACCAAAAGAAATGGAGGGGAACAAGAATTCATACCTTCCCCCTATTGCTAGGTGAAAGGGATTCTTGATGAAGGGCATGATGGAAATAGGGTAGACAATTGAGAGGGGGGTGGGGGGTGAATCAGTTGTCACAAAATCTCACACTACTTAAACTTATTCTTAGATCTGATAATTAAACATCAAATCATAAATCATCAACACATCATAAGCACACATAACACCAATATTTTTGTACGCGGAAAACCCTATTAGGGAGAAAACCATGGTGGGGATACACCCACAATATAGGTATACTTTGTTAGAAGTATTACAATGGGGAATGCACATCCATTCAGGCACACTGTCTAGAGCTCACTGCTCAAAACAAAAAGGCTCACTACCCAGGGAAGGCTCACTGCCTATACAAACAATCTCGGATCACATTCAAAAATTATGAATTGAGAAATATCATCTCCTTAATGCCCAGTTTAGTCCCATTGAAGCACAAAACAACTTTCTTCTTCACACTTCTTCTCTTCCTTCTAAATATGTCTAAATTTAGTGCACAAACACTCACTGTCATCCACACTCCACACCATGCTCAAATACAAAGTTATTACAATCAACCTTGGAGAAATCAACAAGGTCAGCTCAACACTCATCACCTAATTACAAAAATACAACCACACTCAATACACTATTATATGCAGACCAAGCAATGTTGGTCAAGACATAGCACATACCCAAATCTTTCACCTCAAATACATTACACCTCCAAGAATTATGCCTCAAACATCCACAACACATTACAAGCATCTGGTTGGCCAAGAACATGAAGAACACTAACACACCAGAGAAAAAAATCAATTAAGAGCTCAACGATCAATGCAGACCACCAACACACAAGGCACATGATCCAAAAACATCCACAAGAATCATGAATTACCATAGCAACATCTGCACATCTGCACCAGCACAAATTACTAGAATCACCAACATCTTTATATTGAACATCAAGAACACTAACTATAATGATTGTATACCTTAAAAAATCACTTGTGGACCTCCAAACCATGAACAACTTGAATTTAGGATGCATACCAATGTCCCAAACATACCTCCAAATCCGTAGAACAAGATATTACAATGTGGAGCAATGCAGATCAAAATATTATCACTCTATCACCACTGAACAACTGAAAACCCGGCTGCAACATAGATACCCATAATTCAATCAAATATTCATGTGGTCCTCTGAAACTTGAACTAAATCAACTACAAACAACCCTCTACAAACCCTTTAATTCGCAAACTCTGATCTTCATCATGCTAGACAAACTAACTCATTGAACTTCACTACATCATTGACTCAGACAAAAAAATATGTTGACATCAATGGCAACACATTTGTCAAATATCTCTCAAGCACATATTTGCAACATTCTTCCAACAAGACAACACAATTTTAACCCAATGTGAGGGGTAATTTTATGATAGATATACATTTCCAAGTGAAAAAGAGGTTGTAGTCAAGGATACACCTCTTGTATAAGAGAGAATCTTTGAGCAAATAACAACTTCACACAAGGAATAACACCAAATCATAAGAAAAAACCACTCAAGAAAGGAAAAATGGATCCTTAGAGAGAGAGAGAGAGAGAGAGAGAGAGAGAGAGAGAGAGAGAGAGATCATTTCCCCCCATGTGTAAGGACAATGAGAAGAATTACACAACCTCTAAGGAGAGATTATACATAAGAAAAAATGCACAATGTACTCGCATGAATAAATATCCAATGTAAGAAAAGACATTAATATATGTTAAATGCAACTCTAAATAAGAGGTGATATTAAAAGGGAGAGAGAGAAAATTATAATGAAAGATCACATATTCCGCTAAAGAGAAAGATTAACCATAGAAGACATACCACTCTATACAAGAAACAATATGAAAAATACAACCCCTAAAGGGAATGGTGACATATTAGATAGAGAGAAGGAAAAGGACAATGTTATTTCCCCCCAAGTATATGTTGGAAGAAAGGAACACTGAGATGGAGGGGGGGTGTATCAGTGTTCCACCGGTAAACAAATTTTTTGACTTATTCTGAAACCACCAGAAGCATATGCAAGAAAGTAAAATACAAAAATACAAGATAATCAACCACAAAATCATAACACCGAGATTTTTATGTGGAAAACCCAATGGGAAAAACCACGGTGGGATTTGAACCCACAATATTATTCTACTATGGCCAGTAGCAAAACAATATTACAAAAGGAGAATGCACTAGCTTCCAGGCACACTGCCTAGAGCTTACTGCTCAATTACAATAAGGGTTGTAACCCCAAAAGGTTCACTCCCTTACAAATCAATGACAATGATGAATTAAAATTATTGAAATCCAAAATAGCATCAATCAATGCCTGGATGAGTTCCAGTTAAGTGCAAAACTATGACTGTATCTTCTCTACAACCTTGCTCTATTTTTTGTCTCAGTCAGCTACCAGATCAAGAATACACACGTGAAACTACACCAAATAGATTTCTCGATGATTTATCACTCATAACACATTCTCTCATACATAAAAAATATCTTCTACATCAGTCTTATATATCCACAATCACAAAATAAATAATTATCAAGTTGGTCTAAAATGTAACATGTAATCATGAGTTGGCTTGAACCAGATCACTAAAAACATATGTGGATCATCTCAATGATGTTTGAATGATTTCTATATGTGAGCACTATCATCCCATGCACGGATCTCACCACTGCAAACACCGGAAAGCTTCCAAACCAAAAATAATTTGCTTATCCTGAAATATCGCTTATCTGTTATCTTATCACATTCACTTCCGATTACCAAAATTCATATTTACCGGATATGATTTTTGTGAATAGTTTCCATTAATGAAAACCCTATACTATTATTCATGCATCAGTATCCAATGGATGAGTTTCAATTGCCAACAATCTCCCCCTTTGGCATTGATGGAAAAACTCATGAAAAATGACTAAGTGTTGAAACCTATGCACCAAATCAAAATTTCTAAGGCTCCCCCTTAGACCAAAAGCTCAAAAACCTGTATCAGCTCAAAAAATTGTATCCTTTTGTACATTTTTCACTCCACTCTCCCCCTTTGACAAAAATGCCAAAGTTGGGGTGCTTGCACCAAAACTTATAAATAGGGGTATATACCAGATACTTTATACATACTTGAAGATATCTTCAAAAATAGTCTTCAAAAATCCTAAGTAAGTATCCCACCCATTCTTCAAGTTGTCCAAAACTGTGATGAATTCATTGAAAATGTAGGCATATATTTCCACTTCCTTTAGGTTTGTCAGAACTAGTTGTGCCATAGCCTTCGAAAAATCTACTTTATTACTCAGCATGGTGTCCATCTTGGGGGCAATTAGGTTCCGAAGTTCAACAACTGTCCTCAAAATATTGTCTTTTTCTACATTAAGGCTTGATATTTGATCATATAGAGCCATTACTTTCCCTTCTATGTTGTTGGTTAGGGCTACATTAGATTCAAATGACTGAGATATTCCAGCTAGTTTGCCCTGGCAAATATTAATCTGTTTGTCTATATCAATTATGAATTTGGGAAAAATAAGACAAGATTTATATATCTTACCACCTTCAGTCAATGCCTCTAAGATAGTTTGCAAACCTTTATTTAATCTCACTCTATCATTCTCTACCATCTTCTATAATGTATGCATACAAACCTCCTTAAATATATCTAATACCCGCTTGGTGGTAGACTTCTCCAATGATTCAAAACTGGTATTTACATTATTAATCAACTGCAATAATTTATCAAAGGAATTAGATTGGGATCTAGTTGCAAGTCAGGTACCACCTTCTATATACAAAACACTCACAGATGTCTCAATTAGGAATTTATCCTTAGTCTCAAATTTTACCAAGTCCTGACTAGATTGAGCCTGGACTATTGTAGCTACCATTAGCCTTTTTATTGGGGACATCTGCCCAATATAAAGAGTTTTATCAAAATTTATTGAGATCTATGGGAGAACTATTTTTCCTTTGTCCCTAGGAGTGTCAATTGCCATGAATACCGGGACATTGTTAGTATTTTGTTCTCCTTTATCTACTTCTTCTTTATATTGTACCTTATCCTTGTCCAACTCTTCACTTCCTGCAACATTTCCTTCTTTATCTGTTCCCTTTTCTTCAGCCTATGTACTAATGTCACCACTTGGTAAAGTATCAACTTTAGGTATCTCTTGGGCCACTTCATCTTTCATTTCACTATGTATGGACGATCAACTAAAGGATTTTGGTTGTCTACTGCATCAAGAGTTACATTGGCTTGATCTACTGGATGCAAAGTATCTTCCTTTGGAGGTTCATCATTATACTTAAGATTGATTGGCAATTGATTGTCTTTTAGAAACCTTTTCCATATTTCTCGACTTTGTTTTTTCTTATGAATTCCTTTAGGGTGGCCAGCTCCATAAGATTAACAACTTTTTCTTGAGATATGCAAGAACTGATATTTATCAATTCATACTCTTTCATTTCTTTATCTAGTCTACTTGGAGTTAGCCTCCTAGCATCAAGAAAATTATATAAATCTTTCAGAATTCTATGTTCCAACTCAATCAAAGATTTACTGAAGGTATGAAACTGCAATACAATAGCTTCCTCAACTTCCCTTTTCTCATTATCATCAAAATCATCATAGTATACACTGATATTCTTAAGATTACCATCCTTAACAATTTCATCAGTCAATTTCTCTATTTTCAATGGGGGAACAAAGGTATATTTACCTTGCATATTACCGGATTGAAGGTCTTCATCAAGCTTAGTCCTAAGCTTTCTTACTCTCTTAGCTCTTCTAGTTAGAGTAGATTCAGATTTAGCCTTCTTTCTCTGCTGAGCTCCACCGAACTAAGGTTTCCTTTCTACTCTGACAAAATTTTCTTTTACTGCTTCTTCATTTGTCTCACTATCAGATGTAACTGGAGACACAACAACATAAGTCCTTTTTGGTTTCTCATTCTGCTTCATAACTCCTTTCCTAGATGAGATTTGACCTGTAGAGGGCTTCGCCATAGTAGGGGCAAACTCTATCTCCTTAGGCTTTACCTTGGAAGGAATTGGTTAAGCCTTAGGCTTTTTTTACTCCTCCTTAGCTTCCATTTGATCTTTCTTCTCCCTTGCTTGCTTGACTACCTCTCTAGTGAATCCCATTTGCATAGTCACTTCCTTAGCTATTTTAGATACCTTTCTTTTTCTTGCCGATTGGGTGAATTTCTTATGTAGCTCCATAACAAATGTTGAGCATAGACCTCAAGGATTTGGCCATCAACCTCATAACCCATTGGAAAAATATAAATTGTCCTAGGCTCTACTACCTCCATGTGGCATTGGCCCTTGTCGACCATGAAACAGATCGAGTTTCTATATTTTTCCACAATCCCCTTAGGGATCCTTTCCCTTTCCTTCATCTTGTCTTAGAAGGTCTTGAAGAAGCTCCACAAGGTGGTTTTCTAGTTCTCCTTGTTGCCCAATCTTTGCAAACCTTTCTTGATTTGGGTGGCTACCAGCATGTCAAATGCCCATTGAACTATGCTTGTTCTAGGAATTCGATTGATAAAGTACAATGTCGGATAAATAATGAGTGAACCAAATTTAAATACATGCTTTTTGTCCAATTTAATCATATTCTGATTGTTGAGAAGCTCTTCAAGAAGGACTAAACATAGATCATATTGTATATCCTCCTTCACCATCTGATATGCTACATAAATTGTTGTACCAGGGATAGAATTCAGTCTGCTAGACTGGTAAACTTTATATCCAATGATCATAGATGCAAATTTCACATCATGTTCCAAAATATCATCAATTGCCATAGATTTTCTCTCAAATTGAGCACCAGTTACTTTTGTAATGGTTGTGTTGGATACCTTCCTTAGGTTAGGTTTTCCACTAGTTTGATGCAAGCTTATGATAACATGAATGGCCTACTTGGTTATCTTGTATGGTTTGTCCAATCAAATAAACTCATCGTGCATACAACTTAGAATGTATCTCACCCACTCATCTTCATCGAATGTCGGGAAATAAAAAAACTATGTGAAACCCTTCCTCTACAATTGCACATATTCTAGTTTGGGATTACTAGCTCCATCCACTATGTGGCTAGTATATAGGGTTATGATGTCCTTATTCCTAGTATCCTCAATTGTACAATGAATGTATACCCTCACATCATCAACATGTAAAACTTTGTATGGAATAGACGAAAAAGCACTGTTTCAATCATCATCAATAGACATAAATGGATGTTTCTTAAATTATGGTCTTGCACGTTCAAAAACCTCCACTAACAAAGGGGTATCAACGGAGGAAGATGCCATTTCAAGAATTTTAGGGTCCAAATGCTTCGATAAATACCTTTTTCTGTGTCAAATGTACAAGAAATCCTTGTCGGATCACCTCAAGCTTTCTGATCACTTTGGAAACTAGTTTGCCATGCTCTACTACTTCAACTCTTCACTTGCAATGTGAGAAATGATTCGCATTTTTCCTTTTTAACCTCACAAACCCTAATTTTAAGTTGACATAAATGCATTGTTAAGGTTCAACTGAATGCCCTGTTCAACATAATCCATTCAACCAGATTCCAACATTGATATGAAGAATTCCGCATTATCATCTCCAAGCATTTTCAATCAACCTTGATCAATCATAGATCTCTCCAGGGGGTTTTGCAAGATTTTGCATGAAAATGCCACCCCCTAAGGCCAAATACCTTAGTTAGTGGATGAATAATCTCCACCAGATTCAAGTACAAATCCACTATCTACCTTGGATTCATCTTTTCTGACCCACATCTTCTCATGCTTGTTATTTATTTCTTCTACCTTTTCTTTGCCTTTCTCACATGTTTTGCCTTTGTTTACTAGATCATTATTCTTGCTTTTGCAATACTTTGTAATGTGACCAATTTTGTTGCATGAATGGAAAACAATATTTCTCTACATAGGTATAACATTCATCTAATTTGGTCTCATCTTGCATTGGTTAGAGATATGTCCAAACATCCCACAAGCATAACATCTCTTGTTCTGAAAATTGTTCATTACTGCTCTACACATATTTGACTTGTGACCAAAATTATTATATATGAAACACTGACCGATAAAGGTAGGACCATTGTTCATATTGTTCATTCCATTATTCATCCTACTTCTACATTGATTTTCCATATGACCAGATTTATTGTAAGTAAAACATCTACCATTGAATTTATAGGCATTAGGCTATCTTACCAAAGGATTCTTTTTCTTCTTATGATTAGGTTTTGCATTGCCTTGTCCAGATCCAAAGGATTCTCCCTTCTTAAATCCAAGTCCTCTCATGTCTTTTCCATGTCTCTGACTTTCTAGCATCTCATCAAGCCTTGTTGAGCTAGCATTGAATTTGTCTTTGTATTCATTTGTAGTAGCAATTTCATCTCTTAGGGAAACAATTTGTCTTTCAATTACTTGACCATCATTCCTTGATTGTGTCAACTCAAGCTTCAACTGATCATTCTCATAGGTAAGCTTGAAGCATTCATCTTCTCTATCCTTCAATGATTGAGTCAATATTTCTTCATTCTTCTTCTGGTCTTCAATCTCCTTATTCAGCTTCATCATAATGGATTGCATTTCATTCTTCAATACAACATTCTCTCTAGAAAGCTTATCACATTCATCAACTTTGTCCCGATTTTCCATGCTTTGTTCTTCTTTCTACTTCAGCTTGTCCATCAGCTCTTTCCTCTTATCTATTGAAGTGTTGACCTGATCTTTTAAATCATTAATGAAGTCTTTAGCTACATTCAAGTTTCTCTTTAGGGAACTTATTTTTTTTCTTGATGCATCAAGATCCTCAAGTGCCACACAAAGTTGTCTCTGCAAACCATAATCCATTGATTCAATCTCCTAGACATTCCTCAAGTGGTTAGGCTTCCTTGGAGGAACTAGGCTTTGATACCAATTGTTGGAAGAAAGGAACACTAAGAGGGGGGGGGGGTGAATCAGTGTTCCACTGGTAATTAAATTTTTTGACTTATTTTGAAACCACCAGAAGCATATACAAGAAAGTAAAATGTAGAAACACAAGATAATCAACCACAAAATCATAACACCAAGATTTTTACGTGGAAACCCAAATGGGAAAAACCATAGTGGTATTTGAGCACACAATATTATTCTACTATGGCCAGTAGCAAAACAATATTACAAAAGGAGAATACACTAGCATTCAAGCACATTGCGTAGAGCTTACTGCTTAATTACAATAAGGGTTGCAACCTCAAAAGGGTCACTACCTTACAAATCATTTACAATGATGAATTACAATTATTTAACTCCAAAATAGCATCAATCAATGTCTGGATGAGTTCCGGTTAAGTGCAAAACTTTGACTGTATCTTCTTTACAACCATGCTTTTTTTTCCGTCTCAGTTAGCTACAAGATCAAGAATGTTCATGTGAAACTATGCCAAATAGGTTTCATAATCATTTTTCACTCATAACATATTCTCTCATACATCAAAAAGATCTTCTACATCGGTCTTATATA
Source organism: Cryptomeria japonica (assembly GCF_030272615.1). Taxonomy (NCBI): domain Eukaryota; kingdom Viridiplantae; phylum Streptophyta; class Pinopsida; order Cupressales; family Cupressaceae; genus Cryptomeria; species Cryptomeria japonica. The sequence continues at coordinate 251,517,217 of NC_081405.1, forward strand.
TCCACAATCACAAAATAAAAAATGATCAAGTCAGCCTAAAATATAATGTGTAATCATGATTCAGCTTGAACAGGATCACTAAAAACATATGCAGATCATATTTCTATATGTTGGCCCTATCATCCCATGCTCAAATCTCACCACCATAATCACCAAAAAGCTTCCAAACCAAAGCTACTTTGCTTAACCTGAAATATCGATTATCTGTTACTAGATCATATTCACTTCCAGTTAGCAAAATTCATATTTATTGGATAGGATTTATGTGAAGAGTTACCATCAATGACAACCCTAGACCATTATTCAAAAATCAATATCCACCAGATGCATGTCACTTGCCAACAATATAGAAACAAGAATGAACCATGATGCTGCCTCAAGGTGTTTGATATTGAAAATGTTAGACAATTCAAATAACCGAAGGACAACTGAGAGGTGGGGTGAATCAGTTGTCACCAGATTACTAGAACATTAAGCATTTAAAAATTTATTACCAGAACACATAAGATCAACACCGGAATACATAAACCAATTACCGAAATATAAGATATACTAATTAAGCACAACTACCTATTAGAGAAAAATTACCATCCACCTGACACCAATATTTGTATGTGGAAAACCTGGTAAAGGGAAAAACCACAGTGGGAAGCTTACCCACAGTCAAATAATACTTTTGCAGTAAGTATGTGATTACAAATTGAGGGGCCTACACTTGCAGGAAGGCCAACAACCTAGAGCACACTGCTCATTACAAAAGGAGTCTCACAGACTACATAAGAAATCCAGACTACAATCCAGAAGGAAGAATGAACTGCAATAATAGCATCTCCTATGCCTGAATATATTTCTAGTTAAGCTCAATATCAGAGGTCTTAAACCTCTTGCATAAACCCAAATCGATCACCTATGATTGACCAAATCCTCTACATGAATGAGTATTACATTATTCGCTTGCATACCATGATCTACAATGATATCATACACATATATATATACAAACCCCATACCTTAAACAATTAGTTCGACCACCTAGACAATAAACCTATTACATAATTATAAAATATGTCAGCCTTTGGCCAAACAAATATCATCCAACCCATAAGTCATCCCAAAAACACATCGAGAAGTCCCAACAACACGTTACATTAAGTTGGTCCATAACCTAGATAACACCAGACCTAATTCAGGTCCACACACACTAAAGCAATGATCTCAATCAATCAAGGCTCAAACATACTCACCATCAACATCCTAAATCCCTACTAGAATCCACACCAACACCACTTATGCATAATATCAAAAGATCTTCAACAAAGCTCTATCATTGAAGCCCTCACCAGATCAATAAATCAGGCTTACCAACATATAAGATAGCATTCGATCACCAAATCAATACCAATTGATTGAACATATATCTGAGTAGCATTAATAGTAGATCTAAGCCAATTCCATAAGCCAAAGCATACCAAAGTATACTGGATCAACATGATCTTGCCAACCAGAAACCAATAATCCTACCAAGACCAACCATATAATGGTAAAAAGCTAAAGCAACTAGTATTGACATCAATGACAAAACATCAATGCAACACATAATCAATTCCTCCAAATTTCCAACAATCTCCACCTTTGGCATTGATGGCAACACTAGATGTGAAAAACATCCAAGTGTCAAGAAATTCCAAACGAATCTCCCACACAAGAATATAGAAATGAAGTTTTCATCCATACTCTCCCTGTACATGATATCACAGTTAAGTTCGACAAATTTCTCCCCCTAATGTATATAACTCCTTAAGTTTTTCACATGAATATCTCTCCCCCTTTGACATCAATGCCAAAGATCTGACATAAATATCAAAGCAAAATCATAAACCACTAAATCACAAGACTAACTACTCCCCCTTAGTAGTAGCATCACCACATCATTCTGGAATGAATAATAGCTCTAATAATGCATACCGAATTGATTCCAAGTAGCATCAATCAATAATCTACTCGAGGGGCAAAAACCCCTAATCTATCTCTGAGGTACTCAAATGATTCTTTAGGCAAAGGTTTAGTGATGATATCTACAATCTTCTCTTTAGTATTCACATAAACCAATCTAACTTCATTTTCTTCCTCCTTTTCCTTCAAAAAGTTATACTTGATAGATATGTGTTTTGTCTTAGAGTGGAATACCAAATTCTTTGATATGTCTATAGCAACATAGTTATCACAGTGAATAACTACCGGTTCATTGCAATGCACTTTTATGTCCTTTAACATTTGCTTCATCCATAGAACTTGTGTACAAATAGTAGAAGCAACAACATACTCAGCTTCAACAGTAGATAAGGAAGTACATGACTATTTCTTGCTGATCCATGAAATAAGTTTCTTTCCAAGAAAGAAAGCTCCATCGGAAGTTCTTTTTTGATCAACAATATCACCTTCCCAATCTGCATCTATATATACACATAAAGTAAAGTCATCATCTTTAGGATATCACAAACCATATTCAAATGTTCCTTGTAAGTACCTAAAAATCCTTTTCACCGCACTCTCATGATTTTCTCTAGGATCACTTTGATATCTTGATGCAATGCAAACTGCACTCATTATATCCGGTCTAGTTTGAGTCAAATATAATAGACCTCCAATCATAGACTTGTATCTTGTAGGATTTACCGGTGTTGATTCATCTTTCTTTGTCAATTTTTCACTTGTAACCATAGGAGTACTAATCGGTTTAGAATTTTCCATACCAAATTTCTTCAACAACTCTCTAGCATACTTAGTTTGACAGATGAAAATACTTTTATCAGTCTGAGTAATCTATAAACCTAAGAAAAATTTCATTTCCCCAATCATAGACATCTCAAATTCATTCTCCATATTGTTAGAGAATTCCATGCATAACTTATCTTCACCTCTAAAAATGATGTCATCAATAAAGACCTCAATAATTAGTATATCATCATTAGTGCCTTTATAATATAGATTACTATCAATATTACCTTTAGTGAAACCAAGTTTTAAAAGATAATTGTCCAACCTTGCATACCAAGCTCTAGGTGCCTGCTTCAATCCATATAAGGCTTTCTTTAACCTGAAAACCATGTTTTTATCATCTGAAAGTGAAAATCCATCAAGTTTCTCAATATAAAATTCCTCATCAAGATCCCCATTCAAAAAAGAACACTTAACATCCATCTGACAAACCTTATAGTTTTTATGTGTAGCATAGGAAAGAAATAATCTTACAGCTTCAATCCTTGCTACAGGTGCAAAGGTTTCACCATAATCAATTCCTTCTTTCTAAGAATATCCTTTACAAACCAATCTAGCTTTATTCCTCACAACCTATCCAACTTCATTTAATTTATTCCTAAAAACCCATTTAGTTCCAATAACATTCTTATTTTTAGGTTGGGGAACTAAAACCCATGTGTTATTCTTTTCTATCTGATCTAATTCTTCTTCTATAGATTTCATCCAATATTCATCTTTACATGCTTCAGTTACTGATACCGGTTGAACTTAAGAAAATAAACATACCTCATCAGCTACCAATCTTCTTGTCATCACTCCTTTGTTCTTATCCCCAATGATTTGATCTTTTGAATGATTCAACCTTACATACCTAGGAGTCTTCTGACTTTCTATTCCTCTTCCCTGATCTTTAGTTACTGTTGAATTTTTTGATACTGCCAGAGTAACTAGTTTAGCATTATTTTTCGGTAAAAGTGTTACCGGTTCAGTTATGATCATTTCCACTACCGATTCATGCTCATGAATTTTGATTTGACTTCTATTCTGCTCATCCATCTTGACATTAGTGCTCTCCACAATTCTCTACAATCTTTTGTTATAACATCTATATGCTTTGCTTTCATTAGAATAACCAATAAATATTCCTTGATCACATCTAGGATCAAACTTACCAATGAAATCATCTCTCCTGATATAACATTTGCTATGAAAGATTCTGAAGTACTCAATTGTAGGTGTATTGCCAAAGCATAACTCATAAGACATCTTACCATATTCTCCTTTGATATGAACTCGATTGAATGTATAAACAGTTGTACTCACTGTTAGGCCCAATATGGAAAGCTAATGTACTGAGAGGGGAGAGGTGAATCAATACTTCAAATCCTTTCTTCAACAATAACTTTACTGTTAAGCATAAACCAAAAACTAATGTAACATAATATAATGCTAAAACAAATAAATAACAATCATACATGATTCACTCCATAACACATATATTTTGGTTACGCAGAAACTCTTGGTTAGAGAGAAAAAATGCAGTGGGGATGGCACCCATAGCTTCACTACTGTAATAATAAAGGTTGCTCGGTTAGAGCAACATGTTTAGCTATTTCTGATATCTTACCCTGTTAGGAGTATCAAAATCTTTAGATCTACCTTGCTAAAGGATTTTACAACACTTATTCTAAATGGTGCACTTGGTTAAAGGCTTTACAATTTATAGACTTTGTTAGAGTCTTTTACCTTGTTAAAGGTTTTTCTTACAACTCAAAATATTACAATCAAAATCTTACAAAATATCTACAACTTCACATCTGAAATGTTATAGCAGATTCTATGTGCTCATAATGAAATTACCTTTCTTATAGCATACCTCGGTAATCCATAAATTAACTCAGTAAACCTTTCTGTTTACTCTATCCCTTGACTGTTCTCTGAAATTCTTCTCGGTGACCTCTGTGTATACTGTTCTCTGAAATCCTTCTCGGTGACCTCTGTGTATCTCTGTCAATCATAATAGTCATAACACTCAGTGCTTTTCCATGATTTTTCTTTTCACATATGTCTTGCTTCACACACACATTTGATCCTCAATGCATGCTGTATAAATAGATCTCTTATGACGATGATCTGTTCATGCTTCGATCTTACAAACATAATTCATTAAATGAATAACCTTACAAAATTACTTCATTGGATAGATGCCCTCAAAATCATACAAAATCTTAAGGTGCAATTTCCTATGTGATAATCTTTTCCTGTTCCTCGATCTTGTAACACGTTTCCACATATGTGTCTAGGTTCAATGAATCTGGTAACACATTTCACTCGGTGTGTATTAACTCAGTATACCATTTTTGCTGCTCGGTAGACATAGAATGTTACTCAGTAGACAACTCAGTGTATACTAAACTCTATGACTTATTTCTTCTATAACCGGCTGCTCTGTGCTTACCGACTAAATATTTCGATAGTAATAACTGACTAGAGTATATAGAATGACTTTGGATATAAAACTAATGACAACTTAGTAAATAGTAACACTCACTTCTTCTCTCCAATAGATATGAGGTAGATTACCTTCTATCATCATGGTTCTAGCAGCATCCAAGATAGTTTTGTTCTTTCTTTCCACAACCTCATTCTGTTGAGGTGTTCAAGGAGGAGAAAATTGTCTCCTTATGCCATACTTCTCACAAAAGTTATTAAACTCATTGGATGTGAATTCTCCAGCATGATCTGACCTTAAGCACTTAATCTTCAATCATGTCTCAGTTTCAACCTTAGCTTTAAAGATTTTAAACTTTTCAAAAGACTCAGATTACTCCCTTAGAAAAGTAACCCACATCATTCTAGAATAATCATCAATGATTAGCATAAAATATCTATCACCTTGAAAACTTTTGATTCTAGCAGGACCACACAAATCAGTATGAATAAGATCAAGAACATCATTATATTTATCTTGTATACTCTTAAAAGAGGTTCTAACCTATTTTCCCATTTGACATTCCTTACATACTAGATTATAGGGCTTCACAAACTTAGGTATATCTCTAACTACCTAAGTTGAACTAATCTTTACCATGCAATCAAAATTCACATGACATAGCCTTTTATGCCAAAGGAAACTCTCATCAATTTTTGCAATCAAACATGTCTTCTCACCAGAATTCAAATGAAATATATTACCTTTTGTTAGAGTACCGATAGAAATCTCTAATCCAAATCTATTAATGATCTTGCATTTTCCATCCTTGAATTATAATTGAAATCCCTTATCCACTAATTGTCCTTAACTCAAAAGATTATGCCTTGAACCTTCAACATAATAAACATTATCAGTATTGTGCTTACCATCTAATGATATAGTTCCTCTTCCTTTGATCATGCATGCTTTGTCATCTCCAAATATAACCAGATTGCTATCAAATTCTTGCAAAGATAGAAACTTCTTTTTATCTCCAGTCATATGATGTGAACATCCACTATCTATTACCCATTCATTCTTATCTTCAATTTTAGCAGCAAGGGCCTTTTATTTAGTTATATTCTCTTCCAGTACCGGATCATCTTCCTTGATAGCTAGGAACACCCATTCCTTTCCATTGCCGGAACCACTAGCAGAGTCTTGTGTCGGTTCATCACTAGAATCAGTCACACCTTCCTCATCAGCAAAGTAACATAATTTATCTTTGTTTCTCTTGTACTTATGCTTCTGATTTTAGGGTTAGGCTAAAAATATCTTCTAGCCCTTTCTTCAAATCTTGAATTCCTTTTAGGACATCTAGATGAAAAATGACCTATCTTATTACATGCAAAACATTTAAAGGGTGATTTTCCTTCATACTTACTTCCTATCGATCCTTTAGGTACTCTTCTAGTAAATAGGGCTTCAAGTTGATCAAATTCTTCATCTTCCCTCTTCATATCTTCCAATTCCTTTGCATACAAAGCTTTCCAGTTTTGCTTGCCGGTTGATGATGTAAATGCATGAAAAGAAAGTTAGGACTTCATAGCTCTAGAAGGTCCAAATTCTTAAAGCTCAAAAGCAGATAATTTCCCAACCAAGGTATCCTTATTGACAAAAATATTTGCCATTGTTCTCAATTCATTAATTGCAGTAGCCTTCATCTTATAAGGTAGTGGTAAAGCTCTCAGAACTTTAAAAAATATTTCATCTTCACTCAGAGATCCACCACAACATTGAATTCCCATGACAATTTTATGTACCCTTTCTATAAATGTAGTAATCCTTTCATCTTCTTCCATCTTCAAATTTTCATATCTCACCTGGTAACCATCAAGTTTAGCAATCTTAATAGTAGGGTCACCTTCATTTAGAGTCTACAACTTGTCCCATATATCTTTTGATGTTGATTTGTCAGTCAATCCCATTATTTGTTGATCAGAAAGTGCACACAAGAGGGCTTCTCTAGCTCTACAATCATTCTCAAGCTCCTTATCTAATTTTTTCAGAGGAGGATTTCTAGATGCTGGGTTAAAAGGGGTTACACCATTCTCAGTGATCTCCCAAATTTCCTTACCAAGACATCTCAGATGAGTCTCCATTCGAATCTTCCATACTTTGTAATTTGTTCCATTAAGCCTAGAAATTTCTCTCTAGAAGACAACTACAAATAAACCAGATGAACTTGAACTATTAGATGCCATAGGATCTTCCCCAAGCGATTAAGCTTCTGTAGAGAGGACCAGGGATCTAATACCAATTGTTAGACAGTTCAAATAACTGGAGGACAACTTAGAGGGGGGGTGAATCAGTTGTCACCATATTACTGGAACACATAAGATCAATACCGGAATACATAAACCAATTACCGAAATAGAAGATATACCAATTAAGAACAACCAACAATTAGAGGATAGTTACCATCCACATGACACCAAGATTTGTACGTGGAAAACCCGGTAAAGGGAAAAACCATAGTGGGAAGCCTACCCATGGTCAGATAATACTTTTGCAGTAAGTATGTGATTACAAATTGAGGGGCCTACACTTTAAAGAAGGCCAACAACCTAGAGCACACTGCTCATTACAAAGGGAGTCTCACTAACTACATAAGAAATCCAGACTACAATCTGGAAGGAAGAATAAACTGCAATAATAGCATCTCCTATGCCCTAATATAGTTCTGGTTAAGCTCAATATTGGAGGTCTTAAACCTCTTGCATAAACCCAACTCAATCACCTATGATCAACCAAATGCTCTGCATCAATGATTATTACATTATTTGCTTGCATACCATGATCTACAATGAGATCATACACATATATATACAAACCCTAGACCTTAAACAATTAGGTTGGCCACCCAGACAATAAACCTATTACATAATTATAAAACATATCAGCCTGAGGCTAGACAAATATCATCCAACCCATAAGTCATCCCGAAAACACATTGAGAAGTCCAAACAACACGTTACATTAAGTCGGTCCATAACCTAGATAGCACTGAACCCAATTCAGGTCCACACATGCTAAAGAAATGATCCCAATTAGTCAAGGCTCAAACATGATCACCATCAGCATCCTGAATCCCTACTAGAATCTGTACCAACACCACTTATGCATAATATCAAAAGATCATCAACAAAGCTCTGTTGGTGAAACCCTCACCAAATCAATAAACCAGGCTACCAACATATAAGATAGCATCTGATCACCAAATCAATACCAACTGACTTAACATATATCTGAGTAGCATGAATTTTATATTTAGAGATAAATCATGAATAAAATACATAACATCATCTTCTCTACAAATGCTTTGATGACCAAGATAGTCTCTAGGAGAATAAGGAGAACCTAGAGAGATTGAGACACCAATATTTTGATTTCCCCCCCCTATGCTAGGGTATGTGTATGAGGAGAAGATGGTGTCATGCTACTCTCCAATGCTTTCTCTCCATTAGAGAGGTCATTGATAGGATTATTAGCTTATTCTTCATTCACATTAGATACCTTAGGAGAGGTACAAGTATTAGGCTTTCCATTAGCATCTCTAGGATAGGGATCTACAAAATCTTTCATGAGATCTATATATGCAATGCATTTTCCTAAAATCATCACAATAAAACAACATGAACTTTAAATGAAAATTTTGATATCTAGTTGATTGAAAGGAAGAAATTTGGAAAATTTTAAAACTGCAATATGTCAAAGTGCTATGAATGAAAAGAAACATTGTGAAATGAAAGAAGACATTATCCAACACACAATTATGATAAATATAAGTGAAAAGAAAAGTAATCATATGTAAAATATAAAATACATTAGACCTATTAAGTTCCATTTTTTCTTTTTAAATCAGATCTGAAAATTGAAGTGATGAATTATACGACCCACAAATCTAATTAACCAAAATAAATTAGGGTTTCTATGATTTAAAATTATAATTTGATTAAAATAAGATCTATGAATGTAAATTTAAAATTTAAAATATTTCCAAATCAATTCTGAAACAATTAATCCAAACTAGACAACCCATAAGCTCAATTTTAGAATTTAAAAATTAGGGTTTTTTAAATTAACCTCTAATTTTTTTTAATTCAATTGGAAATTTAAATTGCATAAACAACCATAGATGAGAACATAAATTAGAATTAAAGGTGTAATGAGTCAGGTTCACCAAAATGTAATGGTGAAAATATTAGGGTTTTCACCATAAGAAGGATAAAAACTACTAATTTTTACTTGGGAACAATTACATTAGGGAAAGATAGGATTTTGATAGATCTAAATCTAATAGATCCAAATGCTAAATAGATTCCAAGGATCTTGAAAGAGCGTCTTCTTTCCCTTGAGTTTAATTGATTTGTTGAAGATATTGAAATTAGGGCAAATAGGCTGAAATTGAAGTATATATGCATGCATAGTGAGATACAGTCGTCAAATCATGCCACAAACCTAGATCTAAGGATTATAAGAGCATTGGGACCTATTCCTAGAAGGAGATACTAATTTGTTGGGACTGTAGAGACGATTGCTCTAGTCCATCACACTTTTTGTACTCCAATGGGGGATTTGTTTGTCTCTGTAAATAAAGCCAATTCTGAAGAATGTAGCTCCATACTTGATCCTACACACACTAGAGAAGGGAAATAGGTTGGGAATAGGGGTTTTCCTAAGTCAAAGACCGGTTTAGGAATTAACCTTAAATGAAATATTGCAAATACTAAAATTATCAATGGAAAGATATACCTTAGATCTGCAATGACTGATAATGATGATTTGCTTCTTGAATGTAATCACATATGTTGTGTTGGGACTTCAAAAAAAATTTCCAATTTTGAGGACCTGAGGTTCAAAATTTTTTTTGTTGCTTTCAGAATCACCTTTCAGAGCAGGCTTGAGTAGCTCATTTGGTGAGCTCATATCTTTGCACCGGAGAATTGTCAAGAGAAATCCCTTTAGGGGATGGTTATAAACCTTATGGACATGTCATGTGTTAGTTTACATCTTCCCTAGATTAGTTATGATGCATTTTTGAAGTTTCCTTTGGATGTCTTGAGGTCAGGTCTACATTTTACACATGTTTGCATTTTTCTAAGTAGCCCCGTTTGAGGCATTATATATTTGTGTCTATTGATTGTCAATCAAAATAGAGAGTTTATCATATTTCCTTGCTATTTTTTGATTCCCCATGCCAAGTGGCTAAGTCCCATTAGTTCGTTTGACAAGTTTTCAAAGCCAATTCCGTTTGCAAAAAGTTTAGTTCTGCAACTGAACATTGTCACACACTAGTTTGAGGGCCACTTTGAAAATTGATATTTTTTGCCCAGTTGACCTGAACTTTAAATTAGTGCTAACCCAGGATTCTCTATAAAATTTTCTATTAGAACCCCAGTTTGTAGCTCCCCATCTCATTATTTGCTCAGTTTTTGAAGCCCATTCCAAATGAACATTTTCAAGGTTTCATGAGCAGTAGAGTTCAGATTTTTAGAGCCAACTTTGAAGGTTTATAATTTTCACATGTGACCTATTCAAGTCAAACCTTCTTGCACATGTGTTCAGGGTATATTCATCTACCAGTGTGCCAAGTGGCGGCCCATGAAGTGATTTGATTTTTTTTCAAATCAGGGTTTGAAGGCTACTCAGGTTGTTGAAACAGGTTTAGTTTCAAAACCAGCTGAGTGGGTAACTTTGATAGTCAATAACTTTTGACTCAGATGTCATTTTGATGATCTGTCAGATACCCCAGATTCCATGTTTTACAATCTTTCAATGTGGTGGCTCCCAGGGTTTGGTCGGGTGATTCAGTCAGTTTTTAGAGCTTGTTCTAGAGGCTACTTAGGTGTTTTGGGTCAGAAGTCAAAGTTGCAAAGTGATCAAACTGAAGATTTTGAGCTTAGTTTCTCGAATCTAAGATTCATCAAAGCAGTGAATCAAGTCATTTCTCTAGGATCAGTTGCACGAGAATGAAAATGTTTTTAGTTGGGCCCACCAAGGGCCCTACCAATGGTAAAGCCCAGTGCAATCAGTTAAGGCCTCTTGGAGTAAAAATATATTATTTAAATCACTCCGATTTAAATTAATTTTTTATTTAATTATCAAAATCAAAGGGGAAGGTGAAGGTATTATCTCATGATCTTATAAATATGATTTAAATGATCACATTGTAAAGTAATTTTAATTACTTTGTAAAAGTCCAAATTTTACATGTAACTTGTCTTACCTTCCAGCAGTCGCCTATGGGCTCGTTTCAAATAAAAGGGAGTAAAGGGCAAGTGAATTTAAAAAAAAATTGTGTCAAGGGTGACTTTGTGGGCCCCCGCAAAAGGAGAAGTTTTAATCCTATTGGCCTATCAAATAATGTGGAAACTAAACCTATAAGGCATCCTCAATTTTTTTGTTGCGATCTAATTAGAGAGAAAAAGCTCAATGCATGATAATTGCTTTCTATGAGGAAGGACAATCTCCCTCTTACCCCGCGCATTGAGATGGATTGTGTATGTAGCCCACGTGATAACTAATGAAGGGCTGAGTTTGGTTTTTGAGTTATCCTACGTGGTGTAGTTGAGCCCAATGAATGCCCACGGGATAAGCATAGAAGAATCTCATTGCCAGGTAAGAGAACTATGCCACATGCTACCAAAGGCCATAAAAAATCAGCATGGGATAACAATTATAAATGTAAAACAAAAAAAAATGAATGCGGGAGATGAAAACAAATTACGGCAAATGAACGACATGGGTATCCAACATGGCACAAAGGTTGCATGACAACACATACACCTCAAATGGAAGTCGAGGATTCAAATGGCTGTGGTGAAAGGATTTATTCCTACTGCTAAAAGGCTCAGCCAATGTTGTTTGAACTAAATGCGATATTCAATGTTGAAGGGAGAATACGACTAAAGGGGGCGTGTTGGGTATGTTTCACGTTGAGTATGGATTTGTGGTGTAAGTGCACGATGCTACATGATTTACTGAGAGTGGTCTATCTATTTGAGGAATAGATTCAATGAAAATCCAAAGTTGTTTTTATATGAGCCTTTTGCCCGAAATAAACTTGATGAGTTTCAAATGCACTACCATAGTAGCATGTTTGTATTCACATAAGAGAAAATGATTATCTTGAAAAGGTTATTGAAGAAATAATACATGCATGGATATGGTAATTATTTTACAAAGGGGCTGGTATTTTCTTTTCAAAATGATTATTTTTGCTCGACGGTAAATTGCTCCAGAAAGGTGTTTTCTATATTATTCATGCGACAAGGAAATATAGTAAAGGGAAATGGTGAAATGTTTTCCACTGAGTGATTTTTTTCAAAAGGGATCCTAAATAGGGTTGAGTTTTACTATTGATGTAATTCTCAAACATATGGGAATTTTCTTAAAAGGGGGGGGTTATGTTTTTACCTAGAGGTAGTCTTCACTTGAAAGAGATTATTTTTCACTAGGAATTTTGTTAATTCTGAGCAATGGAGATATATGTAGAAAATGAAATGGAAATGTCATTTTCAGCAGAGGTGGCATTTTTTATCCAATGAAAAGTGCAGTGAAAACCCAGTTTTTGGCTTTCACTAAGAGGGCATTTTTTCAGTCTTCAGGCACAAAGAGAAAGGTAGGCTTTTGTAGTCAAGCAGACAGTGGTCTAGTTTTAGAAATCTTTGGAAAGTGGGTAAAAGGTGCAGGCAGTGAGTGGACAAGTACCTAAAAAGGTATTTTTTAGATTTTTGACAAATCTCCAGCAAAACAACATACTAAAAATAGAAGGTATTGAACAAGGTGCATATTTTGTAGTTGGGCAAACAACTAAAGGGATATTTCTCCAGATTTTCAAAAGGTTTTAGCAAGCTCAGGGAAGAGAGGACATCCAATGAGAACTAAGTGTAGATTTCAAGTTGAAGACAAGTCTTTTCTAGTGATTCCTTTTGGCTTTGGACTAGGGTTTTCTTCTTTGAATGTATATCTTCTATTCGAATAACCGGTGGACAACTAAGAGGGTGGGGGGGGTGAATCGGTTGTCAACAGATTATATTAATCAAAACACTTTATAACCTTTAACCAGACCACATAAACATTGAATATCAGAATAGCAAAAACAAATACCGGTAAGCAATAAAACTTAAGAATGAAATGGAGAATTAACACAATGCAACCATACCACATAACACCATGATTTGTACATGGAAAACCCGGTAAAGGGAAAAACCATGGTGGGAAGCCTACCCATAGTCAGATAATACTTCTACAGAAAATAAGTGATACAATAAGGGGCCTACACATGCAGGAAGACACATTGCCTAGAATGTACTACTCATTACAAAGGAGTCTCACTGACTACAGAGAGGTTATAACCACCTCAATATAATTGGACAATAATCCAGAAGAATGAACTATCAATGATAGCATCTACTATGCCTGATTACAGTCCTGGTTAAGCTCAATACCAAAGGCCTTTCACCTCTTACATAAACCCTATTGGATCACCTATGATTGACCAAATCTCCTCTGCATATGATATTTCATTCCATGACCATTGACACCACCACCAATCTACAATGAGATCTTACATCAATTTATACAAACCCTAAGGCCTAAAGCAATTAGGTCGGCCACCTAAAATATATTACAATAAGATCATTACATACATCCACATTACAATGATATACCATGTCGTCTTTAGACAAAAACAACATTAACCAATCCATAAATCATCCAAGTAACGTGTAGAGAACACGTAACATGATACCAGTCCATAACCTAGACCCAAATAGATTCACCATGCCAAAGAGATGTCTCCAATCAGTCGAGGCATAGACAAAGATCACCTTCTACATCCCAAATTCCATCTAGAAGCTGCACCAATACTAGTTATGCATCCTATCAAAGATTCTCAGTAAAATCTCTGTCAGTAAAACCTTAAACCCTTACCGGTATAGGCTTACTAGAGTGTATGATAACATCCGATCATCAAGTCAATACCAAATGACCAAAACATACTCTATAAACATCAAACCAAACATATTCCATTGATCCAAGCATGTCAGTAGTATCCAACTGATAGTCCCTTCTACCGATAACACTAGTTCTTCTACCAGTAACCAAAATTTGTCTACCAATAACCAATCATAACAACTAGTGTTATCATAAATGAAAAAACATCAATGCAACACATAATCAATTCCTTCATATTGCCAACAATCTCCCCCTTTGGTATTGATGGCAACACTAGATGTGAAAAAGAAAACATCTAAGTGCCAAATATTTCTCATAGAAGATATAACAATGAAAAATTGAAAAATCCTAGCAACTCCCCTTGAGGAGTGTAGTCTAATATGAAACTAATCTGAATCTCTCCCATATTACATATTATGATATTATTTTTCACATATAACTCTCCCCCTTTGACATCAATGCCAAAGATATGACATAGATATCAAAATCATGTGAATCTCAAAGCTGACTACTCCCCCTGAGTAGTAGCACTACTATATAATCTGGAGAAAAGGATAAAGCTGATGATGAATACCAAACTGATGCTTTGCTCCATCAATTAAGTTTCTGTCAGAGGGGTAGATACCCCTAACCTGTCTCTCAAATATTCAAATGATTCCTTAGACAATGGTTTAGTGAATATATCTACAATCTACTCTTTAGTGTTCACATAAACCAATTTGACTTCCTTTTCTTCCACCTTTTCCTTTAGAAAGTTACATTGTATTGAAATGTGCTTAGTCTTAGAGTGAAATATCGGATTCTTAGATATGTCAATAGTTGAAAAGTTATCACAATAGATAACTACCGGTTCACTGCAATTTACCTTGGTATCCTTCAACATTTGCTTCATCCACAAGACTTGAGTGCAATTAGTTGCTGCTGCAACATATTCAGCTTTTGTAGTAGATAAAGAAATGCATGACTATTTATCTTGATCCATGAAACCAATTTATTTCAAAAAATCTCCACCAAAAGTGCTCTTTCGGTCATCAGTATCTCATGCCCAATCTACATCTGTATGTGCACATAAAGTGAAGTTATCATCACTAGAGTACCATAAGCCATATTTTGTTGTTCCTTGAAAATACCAGAATATCCTCTTTACTGCACATTCATGATTTTCTATAGGATTACTTTGATATCTTGAAACAATACTTACTGCATTCATAATATCTAGTCTAGTTTGAGTTAGATATAACAAGCCATGAATCATAGACTTATACCTTATCAAATTTACCAGTGTAGATGTGTCTTTAATAGATAATTTCTCACTTGTCACCATAGGAGTACTTACGGATTTGGAATTATCCATACCAAAATTCTTCAACAATTCCCTTAGATACTTAGTTTGATAGATAAAAATGCCTTTGTTAGTTTGAGTAATCTGCAAACCTAAGAAAAATCTCATCTCACCAATCATAGACATTTAAAATTCATTCTTCATATTATTAAATAATTCCGTGCACAAATTATCTTCACCTCCAAAAATGATATCATCAACAAATGCTTCAATAATCAAAATATCATCATTAGTGATCTTGTAATATAAATTACTTTTAGCACTACCTTTGGTAAAACCAAGCTTCAAAAGATATTTATCCAACCTTGCATACCAAGCTCTAGGAGCTTGTTTCAATCCATATAATTCTTTCCTTAACCTGCAAACCATATCTTTGTCATCTATCATTGAAAATCCATTAGGTTGCTCAATGTATACTTCTTCCTCAAGTTCACTATTCAAAAATGCACATTTAACATCCATTTGATAGACCTTATAGTTCTTGTATGTTGCATAGGCAATAAATAGTCTAATAGCTTCAATTCTAGCTATTGGTGCAAATGTTTCACCATAATCAATTCCTTCCATTTGAGAATATCCTTTACAAACCATTCTAGCCTTGTTTCTTACAACTTGACCATCCTCATTTAATTTATTTCTAAAAACCTATTTAGTTCTAATAACATTCTTATTTTTAGGTCGAGGAGCTAAAGTCCAAGTCTATTCTTCTCTGTCTGATCTAATTCATCTTACATAGCTTTTAACCAATGTTTATCTTTACAAGCTTCAATAACAGATGCCGGTTCAATTTAAGAAATAAGACATACCTCTTCATTTTCTAGTCTTCTTCTTGTCATAACTCCCTTGTTATTGTCTCCAATGATTTGATCTTCAGAATGATTTAATCTTACATACCTTTGTGTCTTCTGAACTTCAAGTTCATTGTTCTGATCATCAGTCATAGTTGAATTTTCTGATTGTACTGGTGTAACTGTCTTAGGGTCTTGTACTGGTTAAGGCATTGCTGGATCAGTTATGATCACTTCCACTTCTGGTTCTCTGTCATATGATATAGATTGATCTCTATATTGCTCATCCAGTTTCACATTTGCGCTCGCCACAATTTTCTGCAATCTTTTGTTATAACATCTATATGCTTTGCTCTAAATTGAATATCCAAGAAATATCCCTTCATCACATCTAGGATCAAACTTACCAATTGAATCATCACTTTTGATATAATATTTACTTCCAAAAATTCTGAAATATTTAAGAGTAGGTGTATGTTCAAACCATAATTCATAAGGAGTCTTACCAGTTTCACCTTTGATATGAACTTTGTTGAATGTGTAGACTGTTGTACTCACTGCTTCTCTCCAGTAGATGTGATGCAATTTGTCTTCCATCATCATGGCTCTTGCTACATCCAAAATGGTTCTATTCTTCCTTTCCACTACTCCATTTTACTGAGCAGTCCGGGGTGCAGATAAGTATCTCCTAATTCCATTTATCTCACAGTAACTATTAAATTCATGAGATGTGAACTCACCGCCTTGATATGATCTCAGACATTTTATTTTCAGTCCAGTTTTTGTTTCCATCTTTTCTTTGAAGATCTTGAATATCTCAAAAGCTTCAGACTTCTCCCTTAGAAAAGTCACCCACATCATTCTAGAATAATCATCAATTATTAGCATGAAGTACCTATCACCTTGAAAGCTTCTGGTCCTTGTTGGACCACATAAGTCAGTATGAATCAAATCAAGCACATCATTAGATTTATCATGTATGCTCTTAAAAGAAGTTCTAACTTTCTTTCCCAATTGACATTCCTTACATACTAGATTATGAGGCTTTATAATCTTAGGTATATCTCTATGCCTTTGTTGAACTAATCTTAACAATAAAATCAAAATTAACATGACATAACCTCTTATGCCATAACCAACTCTCATCAATATGAGCAATCAAACATGTCTTATTACCGGTGTTCAAATGAAAGATATTACCTCCAGTCTGAGTACCAATTGTAATCTCCAAGCCAGTTCTGTTAATGATTTTGTATTTTCTATCTTTGAACTGAAGTTGGCATCCCTTATCCACCAATTGACCAACACTTAAAAGATTATGCTTTAAACCTTCTACATAGTATACATTATCAATATTATGCTTGCCATCTAGAGAAATAATACCTCTATCTTTGATCATACATGCTTTGTCATCTCCAAATCTAACTTGACCGCCATTGTATTCTTGCAGGGACAAATTTTTTCTTTTATCTCCAGTCATATGATGTGAGCATCCACTATCAATTACCCATTCATCCTTGTCTTCAACTTTTGCTGCCAGGGCCTTTTATTCATTCTTGATAATCGGTTCCGGCTCATCTTCCTTTAAAGCATAGAACACCCATTCCTTTCCACTATTGGATCCACTAGCAAAGCCTCTTGTCAGTTCATCCTCTGAGTCATCACTTACTCCTTCCTCACTTGCTATGTAGCATAGTTTATTTTTCTTGAATCTATATTTGTTCTTATTAGGCTTAAATGATTTCTTAACTCTTTCTTCAAATCTTCCATTCCTTTCAGAACATCTAGATGCAAAGTGACCAATCTTATTACATGCAAAACATTTTAAAGGTTCTTATCCTTCATACTTACTTCCTACCGATCCTTTATGTACTCTTCTAGCAAATAAGGCTTCAAGTTGCTCAAATTCTTTATCCACTTTCCTTATATTTTCAAATTCTTTTGCATATAGGGCTTTCCAATCACTTTTTTTGGTAGATGATGATGCACGAAAAGCAGGTTCAGACTTTGCAGCTCCAAAGGGTCCAAATTCTTCAAGCTCAAAAGCAAATAATTTTCCAATCAGAATGTCTTTGTTAATTGAAGTGTTTTCCATTGTTCTCAATTCATTCATTGTAGTAGCCTTCATCTCGTAAGCCGGTGGTAGGGCTCTCAAAACTTTAGAAACTATTTCATCTTCACTCAGAGATCCTCCATAATATTGAATTCCCATGACAATCTCATTTACTCTATCCATAAGTGTAGCAATTCTTTCATTATCTTCCATCTTCAAGTTCTCATATCTTACCCAGTAACCATCAAGTTTAGCAATTTTGACAGTAGGGTCACCTTCATTCAAAGTTTTCAATTTATCCCACATAACCTTTGTAGATGATTTATCAGTCAATCCCATGATTTGCTGATCAATGAGTGCACACAGGAGGGCTTCTCTAGCTCTGCAATCATTTTCGATATATTTGTCCAAGTCTACAAGAGCGGGATTGCCAGATGTCGGATCATAAGGTGTATATCCTTTCTTAGTGATCTCCCAAATATCCTTGCCAAGACATCTAAGATGAGTGTCAGAATTCCAACGATCTCGGGCATTTTATTAAAAAAAAAACACACAACGCATTTTCATTTTGAAGGCAAATCTTGCCTCCCTACCCCCCCCCCCCCCCCCCGCCGGAGCGATCTCTGCACAAGCAAGGTAAGAACTCTTTGTTTTTCAAATTCTTTCTTAACTAATTTTTTTGCAATTTCATTTTCTTTCTTTCTCAGTGTATTATTGTGTCTGCTCCCACCCGGTATTACCTGTCCTCACCCCTGGATGGCCGATCGAGGAGTAATGTGGTTGGGATGGATTGACCCACACTGACTAGTATAGTTGACAGTAGGGAGGGCTTCCGTTCTCACTCACAGGGTTTCCAACTGCATCTGAAGGGGCTTTTGTTCTCGCTCATAGGGTTTCAATGAGAAAAAAAATAGTTAACCCCGATGGAGCACCCCCGGTTCGAGTACAATAAAATCCCCTCCCCTAATTAATGAGGCTGAAACCTACCTTCATTTTGCATGGGAAGAGGAGGATGGTAATAGTAGTATAATGAATGGTCCTTGCCCTCCTGATAGAGTAGGATAAGCAATAGCCAGGAGTTGTCTTGTCCTTGTGATAACTCTCATAAAAAACCCCCTTCAATTATGCTTTGATGCTTGGACTTCTATGAAGAATAGGTCGTTGAATTCTGGGTGTATGGGTGTTTGGGCTATGGATGTTGAGGCCAGATATTGGGCTTGTTTGATGGTGGAGTGGATTTGGGATTGGAATTGGTTGTTGTGGGGATTGTGTGTGGTGTTTGAGTTGGGTCTGCACCTCAAAGTTAGGGTGAGAGCTGAGGAGGGAGGAGAGGATGTGTATGTGAGGAGAATGAGGGAGATTAGTAGTATGAGGTTTAGGGTAGAGATTTGTTGAAATTGGAGAGCTTGAATAGATTTTAGATTGATCATGCTTAGATTTGTTGAAATTGGAGAGCTTGAATAGATTTTCTCTATTTCAAGTTTATGGATCCAAAGATATTTAAATGAATAATGTATGCATGGACAAACATGTCTCTTATATGAGACATGATTGTATATGACAAATTATTTAGGGTGTGTGATTAAAAGTAGTTTACATTTGTTAATGCTCTCCCATAAACTTTATTTTATTCCACAACTTAACTAGATGATGGATGCCATCTATGAAAAATAGTTTTATTAGATTCCCATGTATAAATGGAGAACATTTAAGAAAAAAAACCTTCTCCAAAGTATACAAATGTAATCTTGTTTTAACACCCTTGATTATGTGTTTTCATATCTTTCCTTTCAGAACATTGTCTTTCAAAATGACCAAAATAATTATAATACTATAAAGCCTTTCTTTTTCTTTGCTCGTCAATTATTCATAAAAATATGTCTTTCATAGTTTCATCAATAAAGGACATGGTACTTGACAAGAGAAAAGTACTTTTCATCCAATGATGGCTTTCTTCAAAGTTGTCACCACCAATCAACTTTGTAGTGATAACAATCAATATACTATTCACCATTTGGAATGATTAGTGTAATAAAAAATCATAGATTTAACAATAATCTTTATGATCAATTCTACAAGTTTTTAGATTTAACAATGATCCCTACAACCAACACAATATTTTTTAAGATTTACCACCAATCTATGCGATTGAGCTACAATTTTTTTGGATTTAGCAACATTCTTTACAGTCAATGCTACAACTTTTTATATTTATCAATGATCTCTTTGATTAATATTATCTATTTCACATATATAATTACTTCAACTACAAATTTCATGCCTCCATATGGATATAATTCAAATGGCCCTTATAATGGTAAAAATATTATAAATTAAATTTTATAATTTTTAGTAGGATATCTACCCTTGCATGCTTTTGATGCTATAATAGACTTCACTTGTACAAAGAAAGAAGAAAATACAATAGAATGAATGGAGACAAGGATGACTAATATGGCCAAATAGTAAAACTAAAAGGTGTAGACAACATGTTGTTTTCTCTAAATAATATATATTGCAATTAATTTTTTAATTAAACCTTCATAGCTTCTCAAGGTTGATCCAAGCCAATCATGAATGATTAATATTGCAAGCTTCCTCATATTACAAAATCTAGATAGTCTTTTGAAATTATAACAACTTTATAGAATTATCAAATGTGATCATACTAAATGTAGGCTTCCTATTCAAGTTAAAAGGGGGCATTACCTAACTAGTTTGATGATTAGGTCCTATTTATGCCTTATCACTTAAGTTTACTTAGGTTTCACATGGGATACTTATCACTTTACATGTGATCTTATCTTATCACTTTATTTCTCATATCATAAGATTAGTACACTTGTCATAATCTTATGATATCTTACTCCTCATCTTGGCCTATATAACCAAGGGATTTCCTTTGTAATCTCATTTTTATTTGCATTCATTGATAAAATATAGCTTATTCTTGTCTGTGAGTGTAGTCATCTAAGGATAGGAAAAATTCACCATTTGCGTAAGAAAGATGGATAAGATAAATGATTTATGTGAAATAGATTCACCTAAGAGAAAGTAGATTCACATAAGGATAAGTGGATTTTCCTAAAGATGAAGGGATAAGACTTAACAAAAAGAGGACTTAGGATGATGACAAGGAGGACTCATTTAAGGATATGGCATATTCACCTAAGGGATAGTGTATTCTCCCAAGAATATGGAAAAATTATTGATTGGTGGAATGACATACTAGATCAAGGAATGATACAAGGGTAGATTCACCTAAATATAGGGTAAATTCAGCTAAAGGCTACCCATGAGATTGTGGTACTGAGTACCTATCTATGGATGGTGTATTTGGATACAAGTATGATGAAACCATGCTTGTGTATGATGAAACAAAGTCCAAATCTCTATTATAGGTCCAACATAATCTCTATTATTTGAGACACCATTTTATTAGCATATCCAATTAGGGTAATTTATGGGTTTAATTATGGATCATGTTGTCTATTTCCATGCACTATTGAACTTATTTGGATGTATTGTGATTATTTTAATTTTGGAGTTATAAATAAATTATGTTTGTACCTTAGAAAGGGTAACTCCAATTGATGTTTGGGCAGTTTATTTGAAAACTTATGGTGATTATTGCCCTATGTTATATAATGGAGTTATTTTTACACTAAGTAATTAACTAGAAAAATGAATTTGTATTGTTGTACAAGTATGATGAAACCATGCTTGTGTGTTTACATGTTTGTGCATCCTATTGAGAACCAACCTCACTGTTGAGGAACTCAATAAATGTGGTGTTAAGTA
The DNA here is from genome assembly GCF_030272615.1 of Cryptomeria japonica. Classification (NCBI taxonomy): domain Eukaryota; kingdom Viridiplantae; phylum Streptophyta; class Pinopsida; order Cupressales; family Cupressaceae; genus Cryptomeria; species Cryptomeria japonica. Next base: position 251,539,395 of record NC_081405.1, read on the forward strand.
GAAGTATGGAAAACGCAAGAAGCTATGGTGACATATTGTGGCATTAGTAGGGATTATCTCTATGACCACACCTTTCAAAGATAGTATCCCCTAGTTCTCCTCATAGAATGGACCATTGGATGGCTCATAGTGGTATCCTATCCTACATTTATCTTGATGGCATTGCCGATAGTTGGTATGTGGTTCTTGGTATGGGTTTCCTCTTACCCTATTATCTTATTTATATCTTTGTTCCAACATGTGGAGATTGATTTTTGTCATGCTATGATGATTTTAATGTTTGCATGTGTTTTGACATTATGCAAATAGATATGATGTCACACCATACTTATGTTTTGATATAGTGTAGGTGATGGTTACATGTTGTTGATGGTAGAGATTTGGGTTCAAAGACACAATTCCACACACACACACAAATATTTGAGGATGCATTTTATATTATTCCTTCTTAGTGGCGATTAGTGTTGGAAGATTTGCACACATGTAGAGAGGAACTCATGTTAGATACAATAGGTTGTGTTTCATAACATATGAATGTGCCTCATAATGTATACATATAGCTTTGGTGTGTGACATGCATGCACATTTTTCCATAAGACACATTGCTATGTGGCATGTGCCCTATGCATGTCTTCTTTGTGAGGCATGTTGCTATGTGCAATGTGGCCCTAGGTGTGTCTTCTCTATGAGGTGTATTGCCACGATATGTTAGGATTTGTAGTGTGCAGTCCACAAATGCATGCATGAGGAACTATTATTATAGTCATGTTTTTTGAGCATGTAGCCTAGGCATGTCTTCTCCATTAGGTACATGGCCATGCCATGTGGGAGTTTTTGTGGTCATGCCACAAATGCACACATGAGGGACTATTATTGGAGTCATGATGAATCTTCACTCTATTTAGCCACAATTTGTAGTCGTAGAGTTATGTAATGTGCACTTTACAGGATTGTGAAGTTTCCTTCACTTATTGATGATCTCTCATCATTGTTGCATGGGCCAACAATTTAATTTTATCTTGTTTGAATTAGTTTAATCACTATTGTGAGTTTTCTCTATTGTGTAGTTATTGTGGCTATGTTTGATTTGCTATTGGAATTCAACACATTTATTTGACCTATTATTGGTACTATTTTTTCTTTCTTTCAATATTTATGATCTTTGGTAGTTTAGTGAAACTCTTGCTATTTTTAAATGTTGCCTTCTTTTTTGTGATGTGATTCCTCACCAAGATCGATGTAGATAACCTTGGATGAGTGTATATAAGGAATCAAACATTGGGAAAATTTGAGGATAGGGGTAAGTGTTTGTTGTATGGGTAGCTACGATCCACTTGTACATTCTTAGTGATTATTGACGGCTATGTCTTGGAGGCTAATACCATTAAACAAACAAGGGGGAAGTCATACGTAATCGTATGGATCCTCCCTAGTTGTGTGTGGATTCAAGACCATCATTTCATATGGTTCTTGGTTACTTTGTGAGACCATGGCATCCTCTTAGACCAATATGTGAGCCTTGTATTGTTATCCCTGCAATGTAGATGAATAAGTGTATGTTAAAATAAATGCTTTGCATGCCATATAGTTGCATATGAGTTGTTCACATCATCAGATCATGATTTAGAATATGTGATTTTTTTTATCCATGTGAAGTTGAATGATTGATTATGAAAATGTGTTATACATTGAAGCATAATCTGTAAGATGTTCTCTTCAAGAAAAAATATTTATGCTTTCATAGTGAAATGTTGATGAAATAGGGTCCTAGTCTAGGAAAGTAAACTACAAACTCATACATTCACCATTTCAAAACATTTTATTGGGGAATAGTCAATTTGGTTCAATTTAATTCCTCTAGGAGAGACCAGCAATATCATTAATTGTTCCATTTTGATGTGATTGGATATGATTAGATATAATTTCATTGAAGATGCAAGAACTAAGTAAAATTATGCAAAATTGACAAGATTAAGCATAAACAAGCAAATAATAAAGCAAAAAGCTAACATAGAGGTACATATTTGGAAATAAGACTCTAAAATGAACCTAATCAGTTACCTATAGGGAAAATGAGGTTAGAGATAATCTACCTATATGGAAAGTGGTTAAACTCTACCTCTAAGTGGCTCATCTTGAGTATTGACTGTATATGGGCATTGATGGCATATTATATCTGGTTCTATCATTTTTGTGGGTGCAAAATTAACAAGGCAAAATAGTATTAGTGGGATCATGATCTCATCAAAATGGTTTTGGCTTTGCATTTATGATAGCACATTGATCACACCTTACAAAAGGTTCCAATCTCATACATAGCATCCCAAAGTAAGGTCAATAATGATGTAACTTAATGCTTAAACTGGAGTTCTGGGTAGTCATATACTCATCATTTCTAGGATTGATGCTTAAACTGGAGTTTTGGGTAGTCATATACCCATGGCATAGGGTAGGGGTGACCTGCAAACAATGCTAGTTCTAGATGCCTGTTTGCTTGGTGTATAACTTGTCAAAATTAGATCGATTGGCTATAGGTTTTCCATAAAGTTTCCAACTTATCACCAGTGAAAATACAAGAACCAAGGGTTAGAATACTCAAAAATGTGTCTCAGAAAGTCTGCAACAAGAAAACTTTTAGTAAGAATTTACAGACACAATGCTCAGAAATTCACACAATCAGCTACATTAAATATGTTCTCTATTAAGTTCAATGTTTTAAGATTAAAAAGAAGAGTTAAATGGTTTTGGTTCAATTTGCAATTTTTGTGAAGCTTTTGCACTGAAGTTTCCATAGCCTGATTTTTTTGCCTGTGAAGAAAGACCATGTCAGATAATATCAGCGAAGAACAAAATAAGGAGACAATTGCTAGATTATGGTCTAACTTGAAAAGAAAAGGTGATGGGAAATGTTATTGTCCCTGCAAAATTTTTAAGGGCTTAAAGACTAGAAGACTTCTAATCAAAACAGCTAAGAAACATTGTAGGTAGCATGGTCACATTGAAGGGGGACATGATTATCATCCACTGGTAAGTTGTTCATTATATCGTTTTAACAATTTATATACATAAGAAATCACTTGATAATGAGATCATGATCATGGTTTATTTATGTTGATCATTTTTATATAGGTCGAGAACCCTTGGGCACATGATATGGACCAACACAACCTGAAGAATATGGTTTTGAAAGTGGAGGAACATGGAGGTGTGAATATCGAAGCTGAAGATAATGATCCCATGGAAGATGATGATCATGCACTAGAAAACACAATTGAAGATGATGGTACAAATACATTGATCCATGACACATTTAGTACTGGCACAGTTGATCATGATGATCAGGATGACCTTGATGTTCATGATTTACCTCTTTTTGAGAAGGCATATGAGCCCCTTTACAAAGGCTCCCAAAAAACTATTCTCTCTACTATATTGTTGTTGGTGAACTTGAAGGTTATGAATGGTTTATCCAACATAAAAATCTCACGTATGTTAAGGTGTGTCATACATGTCATTACAGTTAATAAATGGTGAATCATGTACCATTAATATTCTTTATATTAACACCTCAAACTTTTTTTTTTTGATGTAGATTGATAGGTGAGTTTTTCTTACCACCATCAAATATTCTACCTCGCTCATACCAAGAATTATCTGCCATTATGAAAGATATTGGACTGAAGTATCAAACAATAGATGCTTGTCCCAATGATCATATTATATATCATAAACAACATGAATTTGGAACAGAATGCCTTGAATGTCATATCAGTAGATATCGAACAAATCAAATAACAAAAAAGGTGCCTCGCAAGGTTCTTTGTTATATTCCCATTATTCCACGTATGCAACGATTATTCAGGTGCACTAGCTTGGCACAATTTATGGATTACCATGCACGCAATAGAAGGCGAGATGACATTATTTGAATGCCTACAGATGGTTCAACATTTATGGACATAGAGGAAAAGTGGCCACACTTTAAAGAAGAACCTTGTAATCTCAGGCTTTCATTGGTAGCGGACGATGTCAATCCATTTGGAGAGTTGAGATCTGTTTACTCGATGTGGCCTATTTTTGTTATCAACAATAATATTCCTCCATGGATGTCAATAAAGAGGGAGCACATAATGTTGGCAATGATTGTTCCAGGTATTTAATCATTTAATAGTCATCTACATTTAATTCTAAATATTGCAGTAAAATGGTCATAATAATTATGTAATGTTTTTGTTCATTCCACTATGCAAGTACCAAGTTAAAGATATGAATGTATATATTGAGCCTCTTATCGACGAGTTGCTAGAGTTATTGAATGGTGTGACCATGTATGACATCTCTAGACCAATAGGAAAAAGACAATTTCAATTCCATGCAATGCTTGTATGGACAATACATGATGCCCCAGGGCTAACACATTTTTGTGGTACGTTATAGTGTTCAAGTTGTGCATGATAATTATAATTATAAAAATTAACAGATTTAATAGAATTATACATTATCTTGTAGGTCTTCAAACAAAGGGAAAATTTGCATGTCTAGTTTGTGGTCCAAAGATGAAATCTCGTCATTCAAAAAGTTTAGGAAAGTAGGTGTTTGATGAGTATAGGCACTTCCTTCACAAAAATCATAAGTACCGAAATACTGAAAAACATATTTTCAATGGGAAAGAAGAGACTACATCAAAGCCATGAAGAATGACTCCTCACTTATGGAAGTTGGAATATAATAGAATTAATCACCAAGGTAATGTCATTCCATCTAATGGTTTATGTTTGGAATTTGAATTTTTCTATCGTGTTTTGTTTATTGATGATGTAATTGATGATACTGAAGGTTATCAAGGCATGGATGGCCACCTTCCAAAGGGACTAAAAAGTTATCCCAGACAATTCAGTAGGTTGCCTTACTACAAGTAGCTACAAATTGTGCATTTGTTTGATACAATGCATATTGGAAAGAATATAACAGAGACATTATGGAAAATATTGGATGGAAGGCGTGACAAAGAAAAAATTGTCAAAATTTGTAGTGACATTGTGGAATCCAATCATGCAATGAAAAATGTCATTTAATCAAATAGCAATGGAGATCAGATTAATATAAGTGCCCTTCCTTGGTTATTAACGGAGCAACAAAGAAATTCTATAAAAGAAGTCATACGAAAAATTCGATTTCCCACAGGATTTGCTGCGAACATAAACAATCTCATATCAAAGAAGAGTGAATTTGGGCCAAGGATGAAAACGCATGATTGGCATACCTTCATTAAGGTAATTCATGTTCTTGTGTATTTACTATATATTTGTATATTGTGCATGTACTTTTCATTGTATTATGTTAGAAAATAATGAAAAGATCATTTTATAATTGTTGCAGTACATTCTACCTCTATCTCTCCCAGACCACTTCAACAATAATATCAAGCAAGTCATATATGATCTTGAAAAATACATGAGGTAAGTAGTGATGTTTGTTCAATTTGTTGTATAGATATTATATTTGCAGTTTGTTTTACTTGTTATGCAATATATTGTATATTATTTTGTAAAGTCTCGTTTATATATTTTTGCGTCTTCAATCTCTTTTAGGTGGTTGTCATCTAAAGAAATCCACAAGGAAGATATAAAATATTGAAGAGAAAAATCCCTCATCTAATGTGTGAAATGCAAAAGTGTCTACCTTCAACTTTTTTCAATGCACAAGAACACTACCCCATGCACCAAGTTGAGGAGATCGAATTGTGTGGACCTGTACACACTAGGTCAATGTGGATGGTTGAGAGGCACTTGAAATTTTTGAAGGCTTTGGTTCGACAAAGACCACATCCTGAGGGTTCTATGGTGGAGGGATATATGGTATACCAAACTATGGTGTACATTACTGAATATCTTCCTAGGTTTGCAGCAAAAATCCACATAGATCGCATTTGGGATCCCAACCCCATTAATAAATTTGAAGGGGAGCACTTGATGGGGAAAGGTAGATTGAAGAAAGTGAGAGGTAATTATAAGATGTTATTGTAGTAAATTAATTCTTCATCTTCTAAATAAATCAGTTGTAAGTGGTCTATTAATTATTTGTACAGTTGGTCGGGAATGGGATGTGCTACATTTGTATATTGCAAACAATCTTGATTGGATGATGGTGTGGATTGAATGATGTCAACATTCTGGTTGCACATTAACATGGGATGGTGTTGCTTCATTGGTTAAAGAAGCTCATCGTAATGGAGATTCCAATGTTACACAAAGGGAAATTGATTTAGCATATGGTTTAAGAGATCAATAGGTATGCATAATTTTATTAATCACCCGTATGTTTATCAACTCATGATACAATAATTTTAATATGTTAGACATATTGCAGGTCAAACACCACAAGGCTATGTGCTGCAATGGTCATAAATTTCGCATCAAACAGTTGGATGACATGAAGAAAACTTGTGATTCTGGGATAACTGCAGTCTTTGAGGTGACCAATATTTCATCTAGAAATGACATACATCCTCAAGAGTCTCAAAATTGATACTATGGCATTTTGGATGATATACTTAAGTGTGACTTTAATTCCTTCAAATTAGTTTTGTTCGTTGTCAAATGGTATAGGCTACAACTGAATAAAAATGATCTTGATAGAACTATTATTGAACATGATAATGGATTTACAATGGTTAATACAAGGTCATTTGAACGAGTTGGGGATGAGACCTATGCTCTTCCAAGTCAATGTGAGCAGGTATTTTACTCGGAGGTTCCACATAAACCAGGTTGGTCATTTGTTGTTAGACATGATCCAAGAGGAAGGCCGATAATGTATAATGTGATGGAAGAAGAAGATACTGAAGAAGTAGAAGATGATATAGATGATGATCACGATCGACAATTAGTCGATGATGTTCCTGATGGAAATGTACACAAAGAAGAAGTTGATGATGATGATGCTATTGCTGATGATGATGGTGGTGATGATGATGGTGATGGTGATGGTGATGGTGATGGTGATGGTGATAATGATGGTGATGATGAACATAATTATGATGACGATGTTGACGACAACAATGATGATGATGATCATGATCATGATCGATCATGATCATGATCATGATGGTCATGATGATGAGCTGGATGAAGAAGAAGATCAATGACATGAATGAAATGTATGAGATGCAATTATTATATTATCTATTTAATATTGATATCTTGATAGAAATTGATTTGACTTATATGGTTACATAAATAATGCATATGTTTTGAATTCTAATGCCATTACTTAATTAATTCATGATGCACCTCTAGCTATGTGATAGATGGTGATTTAAAATACATATGTGATGGATTACATGCTTATGATGATACATGTGACATTTTTTGAACTTTGTGTTTATTTATGGAATGTGGACTACTTATTAGCTATGTGATGGATGGTGATTTATGATACGTATGTGATGGATTACATGTTTATGATGATACATATGTGATTCTTATGATGCTCAATTATATATATGATGATACATATGTGATGCTTATGATGCTTATGATACTGTAGTATTTATTGTTTATCAAATTACAAATGTAATGCTTATGATGCTCAATTGTTGGTGCAGGAACCTGAACTCCTTTGACGAGGATCTTGCATAGTCTCATGGATCGACAGGTATAAGTCAACACACCTTATAGAAATAATATATTTTTAAAAAATTACAAGAAAAACAAACTTCCTCAGTTTTTCAAACCTCAACATTAGCAGAAAATCTAATACAGTTATCAACACTTGAGGCCCCAGTTGGACTTACTCAAATTTTAATCTCAACATCAACTTTATGGCCGACTTCTTCATCAATATTACCCTCATTTGCAAAATATCTCTCTCATTACCAACTAACTCTCTCATTTGATGGTGCACAGGTATCACCAAATAGGTATTTGTCAGATGTGTCTTCCTCAAGTGAGGGAAATGCAGGAATAGAAGAGGAAAGTGAGACATGTAGTAGATCTCAAATAGGGAGATCAACTAGAGGTCAAAAGATTAGAAGAAAATTCAATAAACACATGGATTTTTTTCTTTCTCAAGGGGGGTCATGTTCTTATGATGATGAGACCAAAGGCGACATTGAGGTGCCCTTGAGGTACAAACATCTACTGAAACAATGTGTACCCAAGGAACTTCCTCCAATAAACACTAATTTTTGTGTTAATGAGAGGATATATCGCATAACACCTTCGTCATTACATGGTTTGGGCCTATTTTCCATGGATAGCATAAAGGTCTATTACAACAAAGTTGTTGAATTGATGGAGTTTGTTGGACCTTGTTACAATTATATTGATTGGATACAGATTGTTTGATATAAAAAAAGTATGTGTAGGTATGCACTATCAGCCAATTATATACAACAAAAAGATAATGATCAAAGTAAATGAGTGGCTGTATACATTGATCGAAGGCCAAAAGCAATAGGGAATATTGCAGGTTTTATAAATAGTACATGACCTGGGTCAACTAATAAGCAACCCAATTGCATATTTGAGGCACGTGAGGGAAATTGTGTGTTTGCATGTGTGATAAAATCAATAAGTGCAGGGGAAGAGCTGCTTATCGATTACAATTTGAATCGTATAGATACAAACAAAGTTACTATCATGGGGGTGGTACATACTATATATACCATTTAAGCCAACTTCCAATTAATGAATCCAATAAACCATTATATTATTAAGTTTTTTTGCTAAGTCTATTGGTTTCATTTCGCTAATGTTTTTATATTTTTTCTTTGTCACAGGGCCACATGGATCCACCACATAGCACAGATAGGGGTGTAGGTCCCAACACTTCTACGGAGTAGGTAAACCTCATTGTAATTGTACATATTAGATAGAAGCAAACTGTTACATTATGATCTTTTCTTGAGTGTTTTGAAGTAATTTTGATAGTGTTAATTATATTCTTGTCACAGACAGATGTTCAGGATAAGGGAAAGGAATCTACAGTACCTCAGCACCTCCATAGGGATGTGGGGCACTCGATAGTGTTATGCGCTGATGACATCGCACTTAGCGCAAACCCTATACAATTGGTACAAAATAATATTAGAAAAATTAGCCAAGAGATTGTTGATTTGGCAACCATAAGCCCTCAGACTGATGAGATAACAAAGAGTGTGCAACTATTGTTGCAGATAGTGGAAAACTTGCAAGTAAGCAATAATGAAAGCTTTAATCATAACAAAAGTTCAATAATGGTTTATATTTTTTTCTCTTTTATGTCATTAACTAAAATATGTACGTGTTGTTTTTACAAAAATTTATAAGGCCTCATCATCCTGGTGGCGATGATCAGGGTATTGTGGGTAGTTCAGGTGATGACCATGTTCTATATATTAAAACCAATCCTTTGGACTTGTGAACTTGCTTTTTTAATGTTTTACATACTTAATGTATTACTCTTCAAGTGCTGACATGGGTCCGAGGTCAACCCCAACTATATTGCCGACTGCAATGTTGGCAACATGTAGCATGCAGACATCGTCTGTTGCACCAGCTCGTGTTGACCCACCCATTGGTGGTAGATCCCTCTTTTTCTCTCTCTTTTGTTATGTGTTTATTACCCTTGAAGTGTTCTTTCTTGGAGGCATTTCATAGTGGATTCATTTACTGTGGCAGGCGATGCACATAAGGATGCGCCAGAGGTGACTACTGGTGATAACATACCATCATTTCCTGGATCTTCCCGTATTGCTAGTATGAGAACATTGCAGGCCACATTGGTGGTGAGCGATGAAGAATTGATTCCCTTGAAGATATAGAAGGTTCCAGGTACTTTAAAATTATTATTATATATAGTCTAATTGTAATTTACTTATTGATCACTCATTTTGGACTAATGATCCCATGTTTTTTTTGTAGGAAATGATATTTTTTATAAAAATCTTAATGACATTACATTGCAGATATTTGGGCCCACCATACGGAAAAGGTGGAACATCATACGTGAACTAACCCTTATCCACTATTTTGATTTCATAGCATTGCTAGAATAGTTTTCCTTTTATCCATTTCTTGAACTATATCAAAGGTAGCTTCAGTTTCTTTCTAAATCTAATAGGTTTGTTTTTGCTTTAAAGGTGGAATGACCAAGAAAAAAAGTTAAAAGATGAACTCACAAACCGTATGGTAGGGTTGTTTGGAAATGACACATTCGACAAGACTAAGCTCCTAGAAAAATCTGGCACATATCTAAAGTATGTGAGGGACCAATATAGGACACATTTAGAGAAGAACGTAAAGTATGAGCATCCCCCCATGATTCCAGAGAGGGAGTGGAAGGACTTGATTTTGGATGCAAAGGAGAGAATTGAAAGGAAAAAAGGAAATACACCACCAGATGCTAGAAGAAGGTATGTGATACTATTAAGAATGTGAATATGTACTAATTATTCATTATATTTATATAATCTAACATATTTCAAACTTTTCATAGATTGAGTGACATGTCAAAGGCAACCAAGGCAAGACAAGAAAAGCATGGGCAACACAAACTTGGCTCTGGTGGTTATATGAAACTTGCCGCATGAATTGTAAGAATCAGTAAATTAAGTATCACATCAAAATATTTATAAATTGTAAACAATTTTTTTTTTATCAAACAATACAAGAAAAATTCACAATACTAAGCAAAAATGCATGGCTCTGAATTCAATAGAGTGCCCACAGAAGATGACAAGAGAATTGGCTACCAGCAAGGCTATATAGCCGTCGCTGAACGGCTACGAGAATTGAGTGGGCAAACACGAGATTCTGATGCATCTGTCACAATGGTAATTAAGCTAAATGAAAATTATTTCAAATTGAATACTTAACCAATAATCTATTTGATGTTAAGTTTCAACATAAAGTGACTATATTTTTTTTAAATAAGCAAGCATTGATAACACTATGTGTGACATTGGAATGCAGCATGATAATCATGGAACAGAACCTATACATGAAGGTCCAGATGTGCATCCTAGTAGTGGAGGTATTCATTTGCTATTCAAATTTTTTTATGTAATTATTAATACAATTAAACATCTTAAATTGAAAATTAATGTAGTAATTAATGTAACCTTTATTGTTAATATTTTAGAGCATGTAGTCGATGGTGACCAAGTGGAGCATGATCTGGGTAGACAACATCAGGAATGGAGCATGATCTGGGTAAACAACATCAGGAATGTGATGTTCCCCAATCAAGTAAAGATGACCACTGTTATTCCTTTAAACAAATTTAATTGCAATTGGTGTATTGATTAATGTAACGTTTCGTATTTCAACTCCAGAGGATCTAGAGGGTGTTCAACATGTCAAGGTTGAGGCTAGACAAAATGATGTGGAAGATGATGTGGCCCCATCAGGTAAAGAGTGTAACGGTTGTGTTCTTTAAATTAATGAAATACTTGTAACAATAATAAAAAAATGTTTTGAATTTAACCCAATTCTTTGTTATTGCAGAGGACCCCCCCTTTGGTTCAGCATCCTCGTCCTTTGTATAGGACTAGGCATACATCAAGAGCATGAGAAGAGGGCAGAACATCCGAAGATGGGGGAAATGATGAAGAAACCGATGTTCCACTTAGTCTTTTCATAGCTTCAAAGAAAAAACAAAGAAAGAAATTATTGTAATCTACCTTATTTGATAATGATTGATTTTTATGTGTTAATGAATGTAATTATGTGCTAATGAATGTTCATGAATGATATGTGTTGATGATTATTGATGAATGTTGTGTTTTAATGGAAGTTAATGAATTTTATGTGTTAATGAACGTTATGTGATAATGAATGAATGTTATATTTTAATAATGGATGAAAGAATGAATGAATGTTAGATGTTAACGGGGAGTTTAGAGTCATGTTGGGGGGGGGGAGGGGCCAAATGAGCTTCCACCTTCACGTGGTTGGCCCTGTTAAGTAGAGAATATTAAACTATTCTCGAAACAAAGCGAAACTCAATAAGATAACACACTTTTTAATATTTCATTATGTTGCACAATTAATCTTATTGAATAATGTATGTATATTGAATATTAATTGCAGGGTCCAACAGAGCCAACACGAACAACACCATGGTGCAACTGCAAAAGTTGTGAATATGCCTCATCATGAATAAAGTTGAATTAGCGCATTCTCTGTAAAATCTCAAATGCTCTATACTTTGGAAGTTTTGAAATTTTTATGATCATATCGGTCCCCTGCCTAAAAGCTTTTTTCCTTGATTTGTTTGTGGTACACATTGAGAGATTTTTGTTTTCCTTTTATTTATGCATGTCTTAACCATTCTCCACATCCTTCCCATTCTTATTTAGATTGTTGTATTTTTACATATGTTGGAATTTGTAGTTCCACGTACATGTTTTCTATGTTGTTTGTAACTGTATGAAAAGGTGTAAAATGTGGGTATAGTCCAAAATCTTGATTACCAACAAGCTATTGTTGTTTAATAGTTCCAGTGTTTGTATTAATTAAAACAGTTTAACCCTTTTAACATGTTTCATAGCAAACCTACACTTTGTATGCAATCTTATTGTTATAGTTCAATTACTAAGGTGATGTGATTTTCAAAAGTATTTCGACGAAAACAAAATTGGTTTTCATTTATGTATTTTATTAAAATTTTAGACTTTCCTCGTGAACATTTAAACTTAAAAGGATTTAAAAATTCAATACAAGAGTACTGGACATAATTTCTAGAGATAGAACTAAAACTCTCTCCCATGACTTCAGATTGTTTCCATGCTCTCTAGGCTAGTAGCTTTCAGACACAAAACATAGGTCTTCTAAATTCTGTCCCAACATTAATTAGTTCCTTTCTCTTCTTTTTCATCCTTTTGGAAAGAGAATTGGAAATTGTTAGGAATGAACATCTTCCTAGGTGATTTGTTAAAATACAATGGGGAACTCAATCATATTTTAATTCACTTAGTTTTAAGTTATTATCACAATTCATTGAATTATACTTACAAAAGGCTTATATTTCCAAGGTAAAATATCAGTATCTTTCTTGGGTGATATTAGATAGTAGGGTCTCTTGGCTTAGACAAAATCACCCTCTCATTGTATTCAAAGTAGATGCATAGCAAAGCTAGATGCATCAATTGTTAAATCATAAACAAACACAAGCTCAAAAATTGTGTTACCAAATATGCTTGGAACCTAGCCTGTAACTAACTAGTTCATACTAGATATTGTTTGGGTATGGTATTCAATTCTATTAGAATCTACAAATTAAATATTAACCTAGAAATTAATGTAAGTGATAACATTTTTAAAATTGTTAAATATAAATGATAATAAAATCAAAATAGCATAACATAGTTGATTTCATAAGAGAGAAAATGAAAAAGTTCACAATATCTTCACTGGATATCCAAGATTTTTAATCCATGAGGATGAAGATGAGGATGAGATAGAAAACCAAAAGACAAGGAATTGTTTATCCAAGTTTCCAAATTTTTGAGGATAAGGAAAAAAACATAATCCTATGAAAGAAGGAGAATGTGCAAGTCATTATCTCAAGTTAAAACAAATTACTTAAGTAAACTAAACAAACAAATGCAATATCATACTTACGATAAAACATGTCCACTTGGTGAATAAAATGGTACATTAGCACACCCCCTTAAGTGCAATTGAGGTAAGAAGAAATGGGTCACAAGGTTATTTATCCATGTAAAATATGAAATAACCCCAAATTATAAAGAGAGTGTACCCTCTCGAAGTAGAGACCAGAAAATCCATAGGACAAAACTCCATCCCAAGTGACATATGTGAAGGATAATATAGACCCACCCCATCCCCTAAAGTTGGTGCCTCCACAAAGAAGAGAGAAAAGCAATGCAAAATGTTGAATGGTGAATGTTGTAGTAGGTTCATTTGCAACAAATAATGCACCTTCCTTTCACAATATGGAAATCTTGAGTTGTCAAATTGTTGAATTCCCATTCAAGTGGAATGTAGAAAGGAATTCAGATGTATGGTTTTTGAAGTGACTCATGTGTCTTGATGTTGATGTTAAGCTGTGATTGTTCCATAGAAGATTTAGGGACTACAATCATTGAAGTGTGAGACCTTAATTAATGTGAAATAGAATGTGTCATGTTGCATGATATGATGGGGATAGAACAAGTGAATTTACAATGGGAGATGATGTAACTCGATGGGCATTGTCATCAATGAGAAGACAAATATTCTCAATTGTTTCATCAATATTTGAAAGGTGAGAGTCCACAAACAGATGTGAAATGTTTAAGTAGGCCTCCCAATGAAGTGGATCTCATAGACATGAAGAATCCTATATAGAGAATCATTGAGAGCCCTTGAAGAAGCTCGCAATTACAAAATGCTTTTGTATAGGCCTCTTGAAGATTAAGTACATCAAATTGAGACTTTATAAATTGAGTGTATGTATTAGAAATCTCCCAAATTGTTCAATGGTCTCCAAACCTTGTCAATTTTTTATTTTTATTTTAACTCAAATATGTATGGTATAGGCATATCATTGGTTGTGTGATTTTTTTTTCCTGAAATGCTTCTACGACCAAAAGAGACAAGTTTTAGATGAAAATGGGGTCTTATGGGCCTTTTTGACACAATGGTAGGTTCTTTAGACCTGAAAATGCCCCAACAACTAGTCGATTGCCTTAAGTTACAAACAAATCCTTGTTTGTGAGCATGCTTCTTGATCTCCAATTTTGGTGGAATGAAAGATAATATTGAATTTCTCAAGCCTTTTGGATGCTTCGAAACCACCAAAAAAATCTACTTTGATCGTTTAAATGTTGTAGTGACTTGGATAAAAAAAGAAAACTAAGTCTAAACTTTAGAAGTTAGTTTTTTCTTGTCAAATTGTTTTCAATTTTCAAATCATCCAAGGATGCAAGAGGAGTATATTTTGTTATAACAAGATAAAAAAATCTTAGAATCTTTTGAAACCATTGAAACATGGGGACCCCTTCCCCCCCTCCAAAATCCCTATTTTTTCAGGATGCAATACTTAGGGGAAACATCCCCTTGCCGCACCACTTAGGGACATCCTAGGGACTCCAAGGAGTCTCTTGACCATCTTGAGGATGCCTATGATTCTCCCATGGCCCCCAATTAGAAACTCCAATTCTAAACAAAAATGGTGAAATTATTGTGAAAATGTCATCCGTATTAAAGGTTTGGCAATGCCCCCTAACCTTGATGGGGGCTCTGCCCCAAACCCCCCACAAGGGGCACTACCCATTAACCCCAAACCTCTACCCACCATTCTTATTATTAATGCAATCGTTTCCATTTTTTTTATGTTGACTAGTTTAAACACTTAGTATGCCAAAGTTTCATCTGCAATTCTTATACTTATTCTTAGTTTGTTCCCAAAGTTCCAAAACTCTACCACCATTGTTAATGTTCAAATTTCAATGCAATCATTGACATATTTTTAATGTTTATTGTAAAATTTACATAGTGTGGCAAAGTTTTATTTACAGTTGTTATACTTATTTTATACACATCCTTTTTAATTAATTTTTTAAGTTTAATATATATTTGCATCCCACCCCACCCCCTTCATCATCCCCCTATCATCCCCAAACTTAAGCCCTTGGTATGTTAAGATATGAAAGCTCACAATAGTTTCATTTGATATGTTAATTGAGGAAAAACCTACAATGTATAGCTTCCAAGATTCCAAATCCATGAGGATCATGAAGAGGTAGAAAACCAAAAAAAGAAATTGCTTATCCAAGTTTCCAAATTTGTGACAAGGAAAAAGTAGAATCTCAATCAAAGAAGGAGAATGTGCAACTCATTATCTTATTCTACCTAAGTAAAAATATTACCTAATTAAGCTTTTTAATAGTGGAATATCACACTTAGGATAAAACATATCCAAGGTAAATAAAATATTACATTGATAGGCTTATTTGGTTTCTCTAAAAGTGGTGCCTTATGAATTATGTTCTTGGATACTAAAGTTTCCAAATTCTGGGCACTCTTGATAGCTTCTCATAGAGATTGTGATTCGAAGGCTTTAACCAAACCTTTCAATGGTTTCTATTGATGTGTTTTTTATGCACTATGCAACACAAAATAAAATACTAAGTATTCTATCCCCTCTTGAACAAAATCCTCCCAAGTGCTAAACTACGTGATCAAATGGGATGACTCCAAGATTCCAATAGTCAGGTCTTGACTTTATATTGTAGATAGACTCAATGATTGTGATGTGATATCTGGTGGAATCACAAGGGGGACTTACGTTGCTTGGGTCAAGACCTATCCATTCTCATGTTTCATGATTGATTTACACTCCATGATTTAGGTCATCCCTGAGCAACATCTTGACTTAGCCAAATTTTTTTTTTTGTACCCTAATTCTTTAATTTTGACCCCTTACTAGAATTGCCTTAGGTTTTATTGGAATTCTTGCTTCTCTAGCTTGGGCACATTTCTAGGGTTCATTCGCACAAATTGCTCTTGATGAGCAAGCTAGTATCATGACCATGACTTAAACAAAATTTTAACTTAGTCAAATTATCTCCTCCAAACTTCTATGAGTTCATCACCTTCATTCCTCATCATTTGGATGTCTTTTGTCATTGGAAGGTAATTCTTGACCACCATACCTCAATCTTGACCTATGCTACCATAAAACCCTAGAACCTAGTCATGTTTACAATTGAGATCTTGGTGACTTGATCACTTAATACAACTTAATCATGCAGGTCTCATCTAACTCTGACTCCAACACTTAAGCAAATCAACCCTAGCAACCAAGTACTTTGGGAAATATCTTGCAACTTGACAACATGGGTAATGATGGAGGAATGGAAGGTGAGACCTATAGAGGTGAGAGAGAGAGAGAGGGTGAGAGGAAGAGATAATGACTTGGAGAGGGTAGAGAAAGAGAAGTAGAGAGGGAGAGAAGAAGAGAGGGATGGAGAAAGAGACCTAGAGAGGGGAGAGAGAAGAGAGATAGTAGAGAGGGATAGAGAAGAGAGATAGAAGAGACATTCCAATTTTTTCTATAAACATTTTTTTTCCAAAAAATCAGCCTACCGTCGGAATTCTGACACCAAAGGGTAAAATTCTGACAGAGGAGTTTCATTGGATGCACAACATCCTCATTGGAACTCTCCTGGAGGCTGTCGTTACGACGACCTCTAGGAGAGTTCCAATGAGGATGATGTGCATCCGACGACACTCTATCAGAATTTTACCCTTTGGTGTCGGAATTCTGACAGTAGGCCGAGATCGCGATGGTATTCTTTCGAGGTATGAGCATCCATGGTGGTAGTTGGAAAGGTTGGAGGTGATGTCAGAATTGCGATGACCACAAGGATAGTTAGAACTTCCGACACAAAGTTTTCAATGGATTTTTTTATCGGTAGTGCGATGAAATTTCATCAGAATTTCGACGATTTGCCATCAAAATTTTGACCTGAATGTACTAGTGTGATGATCTCTGGAAATGGTTGACGATGAACACTTCAATGCTTGAAAGATTGATTCCTTGAATAAAAATTTCTAGTTAGGATTGAGATGGTGTTACCTATCTTAGCAACCAACCCATTGATAATACCTAATGTCACAAACTCCATTTTCATCTCTCAAGTCCTTTATCTTTTGTAGTTCTTAAAACCTATGATCGGCCGATTAGGGTGTCAAGTTTTGTTTGTGTCCAAAAGGGACCCCACCATACCTTATCAGTAAATTGCCTCTCAATGGAAGTTATCCTTTTGTTATTTCACATTGTCTCCTAGTATCATTTTGCTCGATACTCCAATTTTTGATAATACAATGACAATGGGTCCCTCACAAGTTACATATCGGTTAATTGCACAATAGGGTTCTTCTTGCACACACTTCTTTTCTATTCTTCTTTTCTTGAAGGGTGTGATCACCCAATGCTCTGATATTGATGTCTCTAAGATCGACAATTTGCATGATGACGTTAGCTAAATGCTTTTCCATAATCAGTATTAATTGGGACACTTAATAAAAAGGTTCATTTCAAATGCCAAGATGGTACAATAGTCATCAAAGTCGAGTGAATAATTACTCAAGGTTTCCATATGTCTGTCAACCTTTATCATGCATTTGACATTCAAAACTTTTCAAAGAATTGAAAGGCATTCTAGCAGAAACACAAACCAGGTTCAGAAACTAAATCCTTCCATGTTTAAAATTGTTGATATTTTTAGTTTTATTATTGATATCATAAGCAAACCCTTCCAGATCAACATTCATTAGCACCTACTTTAGTCATGGTTCTTTCTTATTTTATTTCAATTCAAGCCTTCACTCGCTTTTAGAAACCCCAGCACTTCTGCACTCAATTTGTATGGTGCCCAAAACCCCTCAGCCTATAGAGAATAGATTAGATTCTATCAAAGATACAGAGATTTCCCCATTTACAATGCATGACATCAATAAGATGTTGCAAAATTAAGAAAAGTCCCTTGTTACTCAGAAGGTCATTGAGTCTGTACTATCTCAGGCTGGTGGTTACCCCTCTACTATTGCATGTCCCAAATTGGTCTTTTCATGTGCAGAACATTATCATCCTGATTCCTGTTAAATTTGTGGTGCAAATCAAAAAGTGATAGCCAAGATAAACACAGACAACATTTCCCCTGCTCTGCAAATTCCAAAGAGATAAGGGCAGTTGGATTTGTCATTTTAGTCAAAATGGGAATATTTTCACAAACAGGTAGATTGGTGTTTGGATACAATTGCTAGAGGGTGGTTGAAAGTTACCATTTTGGATTAAAACATAATTTTTTAAGGATGATATCACCAATAGAATTATGTTGTTGTGTCGAATGGTCGGGCTACCGAAGAGTGGAATTTTTCAAAGAATAGATGTTCTGCTTTATCCTTGTTGTTTGTGATGATGAAAATCAAATTAATTGGGAAAGGTTAATATACGACTCTCTTCACGAACACTTGGTTAAGTTCAATAATAGCAGGTGATTTCATTTATACTTTGTGCTTCTATATGTAATAGCCACTGGAAGAGTTTCTTGGTCAAGTTTGAGACAGATTGGTAATCTTTCAGATGGTGCCTCTATTTACAATTGTTTTCCTTAGCTACAAAAAGAAAAGGGTATGAGAAATTTTTCTCATGTACATGATTCCTTTCTCATCATAGTCATCAAAGAAATTGAAGGAAACCCTCAAAAGAGAATGTTGAAAGAGGCTATGACTGTAATCTGAATGTATGGAAGTTTTTACATATAAATTTAAAAAAAATTATACTTAAGAGTTGGAGGTTATGAAAAATCCCCGTCGAAGCTTCCCAAGTATGCCTCAGACTACCTTGTATTTTTGGAGTTGTGCCACTAGATGGCTTTTGTCCATATCAAGTATGTTCAAATGAGAAAAAAGGGTTATTCTTTTCCCCTCAGCTTGTCTCACTTTTCTTGCAAAAATAATGAATTTGCAAGGTTCTTTGATAAACTTCTAGCTGAATTTGGTTTTTGTTCTCTACCCATGAGGTCTCACTTTGATAGTAAAGGTTATGTGAGGAAGAATTTCTATGATGAGGGTACAACTCGAAGAACAGGAAAATACAACAAAAGAAACACAAAAATTTAATATTTTATTATTATCTGGAAACTATTTCAATACATGCAATCAAAAATAAGAGGAATCAATCCTCACAGGCTGCAATAAAATAACTTACAATTTTTTATGGAAAACCCTTACAATGCAAATTTCCCAACCCAGAACTAAACTCTCAAAAACTCACATACAACAACTAAAACAAGTTTCCTCAAATGAGTCCTAAATAGCTTCTCTTTCATTTGGAGCCAAAATTATAATTTAGAAATTACCATTTGGAAAACAAATGCCAAATCATGAAATTGGAACTGTGAAAATACAACCAGATTCAAGAATTGAAGCTTTCCAAAACATTATCCAACTTCTGGTAGCCATAACTTTTGATCCGGGAATTGGATTGATGCGTCATTTGAAGCGTCAGAAAGCTCTCTGAGTGAAAAATATAATAAGAATGAGCTCTCCCAATTACCACCATTTTTGGGGCCATTTGAAACTGTTTAATGCCACAAATTTGACTCAGAAGAATTTTTTTTGGTTTTAGAAACTAAAACTTGAATAACTTCCAAATCATTAATTATTTTAACTTGATTCTTTCACAAATGTGCACATTTTTTCGTTCTCAATATTCCCACAAAGTTCAGCCTCCATCTTTCTTTAAATAAAAACTTTCTATTTTTGGCAATCAGCAAGAAAATGCAGCTTGACAATACTAAAAGTTGGAATCTCTTATTCATCCAAATGAGTATCCAGAACTGCAAAAACATTAAAAGAAAACTAAACAAAAAAAATATTATTAAGTGATGCAGGATTTCCCTTACACCATTGGATGCTCCCACATCAAACACCTGGGGTAGTTTGAGAAGTGACCCTGTCACGTCTCAGCTGGTTGAGGAAAACCCAAATGATCAACCTCTATCTTGGAAAACCATGAATAATCTTCAACAATTCTCCCCTTCCATTTCACCAGGTACTCCTCCTACTACATGTTTCTAGTACTCCTCCTCACAAGGCTATCTATAATTTCTTTGATCTCTTCCTTCTCTGAAGTAGGTGCAAGATTTTTGTACGGTTCTACTGCTAGCTCCTCTATGCCACCTTCATGATATTTTGTTACGTCTCAAATATTGAACATAGGGAAAATGTTAATTCCTTTTGGAAACTCTACCTCATATGCATTTCCAAATTCATGCTTCTTCAAAATTTTGTAGGGACCAAGCTTCTTCATCTTTAGCTTATTGTATGTCCCCATAGGAAACCTTTATTTCCTCAAATGGACGAGCACCTCATCACCAACCTGGACTCCTTATGCCTCCTTTTTTGATTTGCCTTTTCCTTATACTATAGACTCATCTCATTGATATGCTTCTTCACCTACTCATGTATATTCTTGATGTGTTCAAAAAATTCCTCATCTTCGACACTTGTATGCATCCCCTGGTCCATCTTCCTCAGTTTTGGAGTAGTCCTTGGAATGCCTCCATACACAATGTAGAATGGTGATCTACTAGCACTCCTATTGAAAGAATTGTTGTAAGAAAATTATGCCTGTGGTAAGATTAGACCCCATCCCTTGGATTTGTCTCCTACCAAGCATCTTAATATGTTACCTAGACTCTTACTCACCACTTCAATTTACCCATCAATTTGTGGATGGTGTGTAGAACTGAACTTCAACTCTCTCTTCAATTTCTTCCACAAGGTCCTCCAAAATTATCTAACAAATTTGGTGTCATGATCTAAAACAATAGTTTTTGGTAGACCATGCAATCTTACAACCTCCTTGAAGAATAAGCTAGCAATGTGGACAACATCATGGGTCTTTTGACATGAGATGAAATGTGCCATTTTTAAAACCTATGAACTACCACAAATACTGAATCATTCCCTCTCTGTGTCCTTGGTAAGACAAGAACAAAATCCATACTTATATCTTCCCATGGCCTCTTAGGTACAAGTAATGGTTGATACAACCCTGTATTCTTGGTTACTCCTTTAGCCCTCTAACATACTCTACAACTCTACACAAATTTATTCACATCCTGTGATAACTAAGGCCAATAATAATGGTCACTAATAATGGCTATGGTCTTATCCCAACCAAAGTATCTTGCCATTCCTCCATTGTGCTTCTCTTTGATCAACTTCTCCCTTATGGATCTCCTCGGAATCCGCAACTAGCTTCCCTTGAATAACATATTATCCTAGATTATAAAATCCAACCACTTCATCCTATCTAAAGTAACATTATCCTTTCAAGCCTTCCAAGCCTTCTAAGCCTTTACAAAATTAGGATCCTCAAGATACAATGTTTTGAGTTCATTGAACCCAACCACATCAAATTGTATTTCTCTCAACAAAATCCACCTCCTGCTTAAGGCATCTACAACCTTGTTAGACCTCCCACTCCTGTGCTTCAAGACAAAAGTATAACTTTGCAAAAACTCCACCCATTTCAAATGTCTTTGATTCAATTTTCCCTAACTATTCAGGTACTGCAATGCTTGATGATCAATATACAAAACAAATTACTTTGGCAATAGATAGTATCTCCATTTCTTCAATTCTTTAACTATTGCATAAAATTCTTGATCATAAACAAAATATTTCTTATTTGCATCATTTAGCTTTTCACTAAAATATGCAATGGGCCTACCTTCCTGACTCAAAATAGCTCCAATGACATTACCCTTGGTATCACAATCCACCTGAAAACCTTACTAAAATTTGGTAGGGCTAAAACAAGTTGCTTTGTCACCTTTTTCTTCAATAAATCCAAACTCTTTGTCGCCCCCATACTCCACCTGAATTCTTTCTTATCCCCTCTCATTGTTTTAGTTAGGGGTGCACAAATGCTACTAAAGTATCTAATGAACATTATGTAAAAGCTAGCCAAACCATGGAGAGATCTCACCTTAGTAGAAATCCTTGGGGTAGGCCATTCCAAAATATCCTTCACCTTCTCTAGGTCCATTTTAAGACCTTTTGGTGAGACAACAAACCCCAAGTACACTAACTCCTTCACAAAACTACACTTCTTTAAATTAATTAACAATTTCTCCTCTCTCAACTTCTCAAAAAATCTATGTATATGCATTAAATGCTTCTCCAATGTCTTACTGAAAAATCAAAATATCATCGAGGTACACAATAACAAACTTACCCAGAAATTCTTTCAATACCTCATTCATGAGCCACATGAATGTGATCGGTGTATTGGTTAGCCCAAAGGTATGACTAACCACTCATACAAGCCTTCTTTGGTTTTGAAGATGGTCTTCCACTCATACCCCTCCCTAATCCAAATCTAGTGATATCCACTCTTTAGATCAATCTTTGTGAAGTACTCTACTCCACTCAAGCAGTCCATAAGGTCATCTATCCTTGGTAGGAGAAATGTGTACTTAATTGTTATCTTGTTTATGGCCCTAGAGTCTGTATGCACCCTCCACTCTCCATTCTTCTTTGGTGCTAATATTATAGGTACTGCACATGGACTCAAGCTCTCTCATATCAACCCTTTTCTCAACAACTCTTGAACCTATCGGTTCAACTCTTCATTCTATATTGGAGTCATTCTATGGGTTGCCTTATTTGAAAAACTGGCTCCAGGGATCAAGTCAATCTAATGACTAATCTTCCTCACAGGTGGTAAACCCTTAGGTACATTATCAGACACAATGTCCTGAAACTCATTCATTAAACTAGAAACATATACAGGCACCTCTTCACTATCTTCTTTATCTACTCTCATAATTAAAGAAAAACACACAGGTTCATGTTTCATGCCTTCCAAAAAATTTCTTCCATCAACAAAACATATTCTGGCATGACTACATACCTTTTCTTTCACCTCTTTCAAGGGCTTCAGCTTATGGAAAAATCCATCCTTTGTTAGGGTATAGGTATTCACACAACCATCATGTACAACACGCCTATTGAACTGCCATGGCCTCCCTAACAACATCTGACATGCATCCATGGGTATGATGTCATAAAGTACCTCATCGTGGTAACTTCCAATCTAGAATTTCACCAAACACTGTTCATTGACCAAAACCTTGTTGTCATTCTATAACTAGGCTATCTGATATGGTTATGGATGCCTTTCTCTCTCCAGCTTCAACTTTGTAACCATCTCTTTAGACACCAGATTATCAATTTTCCCATTGTCAATAATCACATTACAACGCTTATTTTCACATTTGTATCTGGTGCGAAATAAACTCTTCCTTTGATCTGGTTCTTTCTCTGCATTCATTAGGGTTCTCCAGATAACTAGGGCATCTCCCCTTTCAACATCATTAGAATGTTCAGACTGAGCTTCTTTGTCTACATGTGCCACTTGTGCATGGCCTTCATTTCTTTTGCCTGTCCTTCCATCATGTTGCGGACATTCATAGGCTCTATGTCCTTCTTCACCACAATGGAAACAGGTTCCTCTAAAAACTCATCTCCCAGACCCTTATCTAGGGCTTCCTCTTCCTCTTTGTTCGCCATTATTCTATTCACATGGGAGATAGAAATTATCACCCTTCTGATTCTTGCTAGAACCCGCATCATCATTTTTCTTCTGATCTTCATTTCAACTTCCAAAAGATTTTCCACCACCTCTGCCACCTTGGGCTTTCCCTTTTTTCTTACCTTCAAATCTTTTATTCAACTTCTCTTCAACCTTCATAGAAAAATGATATGTTTCTTCAATACTGGCCATTCTGATGAGACTCAGCTCCTCTTGAATACTTGGTCTTAACCAATTCAAATAACGGGCGACCTTTTCCTTGTTGTCCTCTACATGGCATATTCTAATGATTATTTTGTAAAATTCTTCAGTACAATCCTTCATAGACTTGCTTCCTTGCTTCAACCCTTGCAATTTCTTTAGAAAATCCTACTCATAGTCTATAGGAATGAATTGTTTCTTCAGCTTATCAACCATTAGATCCCATTGGGTGATATTTTCCTTTCCTCTCTGATTTCTATCAAGTTGGACCTCTTTCCACCAAAGATTTGCATGACCTTTCAGTTTCATTTTCACAAACTTGACCTGATCTACGTCTTCTACCTCCTCATATTCAAAATATTTCTCTAGTTCATTGATCCATTCAATTAGCTATTCTGGGTTCAGATTTCTAGAATAATTAGGGACTTCAATTTTGGTTTTCTTCCCAATCTAGGAAATGGCCCTCAACAATCAAGCCTGATCTTGATCTATCACTTCTTTTGATTCACTTGAGGATGTAACATCAACCTATCCTTCATCATCACTTTCTCCTCTCCTCAGATTAAACCCTCTTCTCCGCTCTTCTTGTAGTGCATCAATCTGTCTTTGGAGGGTTTTCAAACCCTCATTTACCAAAGCATTTCTCGCACCAATATTTTTGCCACCATTCATCACTCTTGGATTCATCTTGAACATGAGATCACAATCTCAAATCTTGGTATAAACTACCTCACATTCAATGATCTATCCACACACTCTGAAACAACCCACTCTGATACCACTTGATGAGGGTACAACCCGAAGAAGAGAAAAAAAAACACAAAAAATCTATATTTTATTCTTATCTGAAAACTATTTCAATACATGCAATCACAAATAAGAGGAATCAATCCTCACAAGCTGCAATACAACATCTTATAGAATGTTTTGGAAAACCCTTACAATGCAAATTTCCCAACCCAGAACTAAACTCTCAAAACCTCACATACAACAACTAAAACAAGTTTCCTCAAATGAGTCCTAAATAGATTCTCTCTCATTTGGAGCCAAAATTATATTTTATAAATTACCATTTGCTGAACAAATGCCAAATCATGAAATTGGAAATATGAAAATACAACCATATTTGAAAATTGAAACTTTTCAAAAAATTGTCCAATTTCTGGCAGCCATAACTTTTGATTCGGGAATTGGATTGATGTTCCATTTGAAGTTTAGGAAAGATCTCTGAGTGAAGAATATGCTAAAAATTGTCTTTGTTGATTCTGACCTTTTTGGGGGCTATTTAAAACCGTTTAATGCCTCAAATCTGACTCAAATTTTTTTTTTTTGGTTTTTCAATAAACTGAAACTTGAATAACTTCCTGTAGTGTCATAAAATTGCGACCTTAAAATTTTCGACCGCATTTGGGTCTTTGCATTGGCGGATGAATCCCTAAGCCTAATTGGAGACCTGAGACATGCTCAAAACATTTGAAACTTACAGGTGTGTTCTAAATTAGGGTAGGACAGGGGCGTGGTGCCCTTGTTCCTGCCCTATTTTGGGCCTCCCTTGATCAAATCCTGCATTGGGCTTGTCAATTGTGAGCAAGAAAAAGTTTTCATATGTCAGCCTAAGATGGAAAATTAGTTAAAAACCCCTAATTAGCAAGTATATAAGGAGCATCTCCCCTCTTATTTGCATAGTCCAATAAGAAAAATTTAAGTTAATGATAAAATAAATGATAAGCGACAACAAGTTGATCATAAATCACATTCAAGCATTGAGAATTCCAAGTCTCATTTCAAGGCTAGGTGTTGCATTCAAGTCAAGGATTCAACCATGGAAGAGAATATCTCTACCAACATAAAATACATTTTATTCTGCACATCCTTTCAATCAATTCTATCAACATTTCAATTGCATTCTCTCTTGAGGTGAATTTTACTTCAAATATTTCCTTTCATTTACTCGCAAGTATTTTCAATCACTTCGTTAATTCCAAAATGGGGTTTGACCTGAAGGAAAACCCCCAATCCCAACAACATTTCCTCTCTTTTCCATGTGTAGGTTGTAGATGAGTAGCTATAATTGCAAGTTTAAGCTTCATTTTTTAGAGACAGAAAAACCCTTTTCAGTGCGTGGATTTTTCGGAGGACCAAGTACACTTTCAACTCGGTCTCGACAAATTTTGCTCAAAATTGTAGGGGAGCTCTGTCTCAACATCTTACTGCTAATTCCAGGTGCATAGCTTCATCTCGCATCTCTATCTCAAGATATAATTGTTTCTTTGTTATCTTTACACTTAGTCTCAATTCATTTAACTCAACTTGTCTATTTTAAAAGAGGGTTACTTTACTTTCTAAATGCATTTCTAATTCCTTATAATTCATTTAGCATTCAATCTCTTTCCATTGGGATTGGATCTAGTGAATTCAACCCCTTCTTTTAAATGTAATATGCGTGAGAAGTTGAAGGGAATCCTTTGTGAAACTTTCATTCCTCTTTTGAGGGGAGTAAATATTTCTACTTGATCTCCCCTCATCACTTTTCACCACATTACATTTTGGTGAACCCGACGTCTTACATGCTTGACATTTTTTTAATTATTTCATATTTTTCATTTAGAAGTTTAATTATGTTGCAAAACTTAGTGGTTAATTCAATCAAACCCTAGTTGTTAAAATTGAAATTGAACTTGTGTTTTGCAAAAATTGCTATCTATTGTTTTAGATCTAAAAAATTACATGGCTTATCAAATTCAATTATTTCATTGTCTTTTTGATGAATACTAAGAGGGGGGGTGAATTAGTATGCCAAAAATCTTTGCACTTAAACACTTTGCAAGGCTAACAGTAAACTGGTAAAATAGTTTAGCAAACAAACCAGTTAGTACACATGCAAACCAAATAGAAAATAATACATTCACCCATAGAAGCACAAACACCATAACACAAGAGATTTTGACGTGGAAACCCAAATGGGAAAAACCACGGTGAGATGGAACTCACAAGTAACTATCTATTGAATAGGAACCAGACCGGTTAAGGTCTTACAATGTTCTTTACCATAACAGATCCTGTTAGGAATCTCAATCTCTATTAGGAGATAGGTCTGATCAAAGACTACCTTTCTAGAGGATTTTAGATCCATAGATGTGTACCACCTTGTTAGAGGATTTACAAAAGGATTTTGGGCCTACCCGATTAAGGGCTATAGACTTGTCGAAGATGTGAGTAATCGACAAGTGAGTGATCTAGCAAATAGCACAGATTGCTTGGTTAGATCCTTGATAGCTCATTCCTAATGCATTCCATCATTACTTCAGTCTTCTACACATTCATACTCTCTAACTCCTCAACCACCTTAAACCCTAGCAACAATATCAACAACACCAACCTAAAACCCTAGACATGATGTCCTTTTTAAAGGAATCTCATTTCATGTCGGTCCAATAGGTTTACAATCCAATTCCCTAGGTCCAATGAACCTGGACATACTTGGTAACACGACACAAAAAGCACCGTTAAGTGTCGGCACCGTCAAATAATCGATGGAGGGTAACTCATCACAAAGTATTACCGGTTCATACAAAATACCAGTTGTCGATTTGACAAAAATGAAGACTGGTAAAAATGTGTTATTCCACTGTAATCCCTCATACCGCTTGGGATCCACGAAATGCTTGGGGTTGACATGCCGCTTCAGACCGGTAAACACATTTTGTAAAACACCAATAGTCTAACGACTATAATACAACATACCAGTTGCAACATATTTTGGCTAAGCTTAAGCTCATACATATAAAGGAGATCTCAATGCAAGTGTGCATCCATCAATGACAATCACATCATAAACATCAAAAATGCCAACAATCTCGCCCTTTGGAATTGATGGCAACACTTAGGAAAATAAAATTTTGACATCTAAGTGTTTTACAACAAAATCATGCCATTAGCAAAATTGCTCCCCCTAAGCATATACACTATCCCTTTAACAATACAATGTATAACTATTTTGCATATAGAGATATCAGAGCATACATCAAAATTTTAAATACTAGATACTTCTCCCCCTTAGAATACTTCTCCCCCTTTGCCAACAATGACAAAGTATAGTTGAACAACCCCTATTTTCATTTGGTATTAAAATAATAAAAGTTTATGACAATAAGGAATAAAACTTGTCAAAAATAGTTTGAAAGTCCTGCAAGAATTGTTTCATAGTTAAAGACCAGGACTCAAGTAGGGAGGTGGCTACTTCTTTCTCTATCTTCATCTAGGAGACCTGTTCTTCCATGGCGTCAATTGTGCTCATCTCCCATGTCACTGTTAAGGCATCCATATTTAGATAGCACTTCTGAAGAATTTGCAGACATGGGAGTAGAACCAGTTGTAGCTCCTACAAATCTCAAGACCGGGTGCTGATCTCATGCTCTATTTTTGCTGTCTGGATGTGAAACTGGTGAATGGTTTTCCCATGGGCTATAAAGGAGTCATAGGGCAGCTTGAATGTGCTCATGTAGGACTGCAAGTCAAATTGAAGATTTTTTTTCTGTGCAAGCACATCATCACAGAACAGATGGGGTTGGCAAATCTTGCTGAGTAGAAGATTCCCCTCATCTAGAGTGTCCCTTATATCCTTTTGTGCTTTTTGGAGTTCAGTCTGGAGCTCATTTAACTTCTTTACCAGAGCAATATTTAGAGTCTTTTGATGCTCTTTCTTGACATTTTCCTCTACTACCTCTTCTAGGCTCTGCACCTGATCGTCCACTACTGTGCATAGGAGTTTTAATTTAGCTAGTGATGATTTTGTATTTGGAAGGTTTGTACCAGGTATCAAACTGGTAAGAGTGTCCACCACCGCTTGGATCACATCTTACTCCTTTTTCCTCCATATGACTTCAAGGCATTCTTGAGCAACCTTGATGCTCTGCATTAGCTCTATTTCACTTGCAGACTGGAGGTCGATAGGACTGGTGAGGTCAGTCGATTTGGCTTGACTACCGATTGCCTTCAAAGTCTCCATCTATGTTCTCTTTACCACTTCGCCTTCCTTGTCCTCTTTAGCTTTCTTCTTCTCCACTTCGCTCCTTTTCTCCTTTTCCTTATCCTCCCCTGCCTTTTTCTTCTCCGCTTCTCTCCTCTTCTCTTCTTCTTTGTCCTCCTCTACCTTTTTCTTCTTGGCTTCTCTCCTCTTCTCCTCTTCTTTGTCCTCCTCTCCCTTTTTCCTCTCTGCTTCCTTCTGCTTCTCCTCTTCCTTGTCTTCCTCTTCTTTTTTCTTTTTCTTTTCATCATCTTCTTTTCTTTTCTCCTCTTTCTCTTTTCTCTTTTCCTCCTCTTTCCTCTTCTCCTCATCTTCATCCTTTTTCTTCTTCTCCTCTTCATCCTTCTTCTTCTTCTCTTCTACTTTCTTCTTCTTCTCCTCTTCATCCTTCTTCTTCTTCTCTTCTGCTTTCTTCTTCTCGACTTGCTTCTGTGCTTCCTCCTTTTTGTCCTCAGTTTCTTTTTGCTTGTCTACCTGTTCTACTTGCTTCTCTTGTCCTATTCCCTCAAATGGAGTTTCTTGAGTAACATCCTCTATGTCCAGAGCATCGACATCAATAGTGTCAATTGGTTTAGCAACCAGATTTCCTTCTTCATCAAACACTTCATCTGGTTTAGTTATTGCCAGTTCTTGCTCAGCCTTCTTGTTGGCTTCAACCACTCGATGCATCTTTAGAGCTTCTAGAGCAAGGGTGTGTGTATTCTTGAGCACTTCTTTACCCTTCCCTTCCAGTAACAGGAGTCTTCTTCTTCTCATGAAGAAGAGGCCTTTGTATTTGTTCATTACTTCGAAGAGTTCCAAATTTGATACATCAGGAAAATGTTCCTGCTCTATGGCAATGTGTCATTTATTGTCTAAGGACTTATACAAAGAATCTGGTGTCTCGGATCTAATTTCTGAAGGCGACCGGTCATTAACACATAAATACTGAATAATTTCTTTTTCAACCGCTTCCTTTTCATTAGCATTAAAGTCATCAAAACAATCAATCAAATCATTCAACACTTTTCTCCTAATGTTTTTGATAGTTCTTTGACAATGTGTCAAAGGTTTGTAAGAGGAGATGTCAATATTTACTGGTGCCAATGATGTCAGTTCATTCTTTGTCATTTTCTTTACTTGTCATGTCTTCTTAGGTTTTTTCTCAGACAGTTTCTTCTGAGTCTGGTGAGGTATTCCTTGTCTTCCTCTTTCTCTTGAACACTTTAGCAGGTGTTGCTTCTAGTTTCTTTTTAGCCAGTGACCGCTTGGTCACTTTAGGACTGGCTGTAGTAGCCAATGTCGATGTTGAAGGCACTGCTTTTGCCTTCTTCACTGGAGGTTCTTTTCCTTTCTTTGCTGAGGGTTCCTCAACCGATGTTATCCTTTCTAGGTAGGTGTTGGTTCTCCTTGCCTTTGGATCAAGCAGTGAGTCAATAAGGGTAGAGGCATATCCTTCCAGCATATCATTCATTACCTCATAGCCCATAGGCTCCACTTCCTCCTGTCTGGGCTCAACAACCTCCATTATGCATTGATCCACTTTAATGGTGAAACTGTTCATATTTCTTGACAATATCACCTGATATTCTCACCCTTTGACTCATTTTGTGTTGAACTCATCAAAGTACTTGTTCAGAACTTCAAGGTAACCGGTTCCAACTGCTTGAAGGATTTC
This sequence comes from Cryptomeria japonica, assembly GCF_030272615.1. Classification (NCBI taxonomy): domain Eukaryota; kingdom Viridiplantae; phylum Streptophyta; class Pinopsida; order Cupressales; family Cupressaceae; genus Cryptomeria; species Cryptomeria japonica. The sequence goes on from NC_081405.1 coordinate 251,570,384, forward strand.
CTTGATTTGCTTGGTTACCGATTGGTCAGCAGACCACTGGACATCACCTACTCCTGGAAAGTAGTCTTGGAAGTAAAAGAACAACCCAACCAGTAGTTGTCCAAACTTGAACCTCAATGCATTATCCTGTTTGATCGATTTAATATTCAATAGGAGTTGCCTTTGCATACCTGTGCATAGGTAAAATGATGCATCCTCCTTGATCATTCGGTAAACAACATTTACTGCTGCTACAGATATAGAGTTAAGTCTGCTGGCAGAGAACGTCTGGTAGCCTATCACCATGCAGGCATACTTGACCAGATCGTCCTTGATTTAACTGATGGTCATACCTTGTGAGTCGCTCACTGAACCAATGAGTTTGGACATTTCAGTCTTGCTTATCATCCTTAGGGCTAGCACTTCCCCTATATTGCAGAAACCGGTGATGGCATGAATTGCTTGCAGTGTAATATCATGTATTCTTTCCAAGTACATCTTGTCACCATAAAATCTACTCAGAATGATCCTAATGTGATCATCTGTGAAATCCTCCAGGAAATAAACAACATTGTGGAGCTTCTTCTTCTCCAAAATACTATACTCCAGTTTGATCTTTTTATCTTTTCCACAAAATAAACCTAGCTGCAAGTGAATTGCTAGAGACCCTAGGTCTTTGATTTTACAATCTATGTAATCTGAGATTCTCTCTTCTACTATCACACCAGCTGGAACTTGTGATAGGGCATTATATTTAGACTTGCGTTGCATAAAGCTTGCTAAATCGACAGATGCACTAGAGCTAGCATGGGATGTAGAAGCCATGATAGAAACTGAAAACTCAAAAAATACCTTTCAGAAATTGCAAATTTAGGGCTTTCAGATTCTTCTCCACCTCACATTTCATCAGTTGCGGTATCAGCGCTTTGCATTCTTCTCTTGACCGTTTACAATTTGCTTTTGAATCTCCTTCAATGTTTCTAAAATTCTTCGAATCATAGCACAAATCACTTTTCTTCACTCTGCACTTGAAAACCTTCTTCACTTCGAAAACTGATAGTGAGAAATGATTTGAAAAATCCTTTTAAACATATTTCTCACCTACCATAATAAATGCTCCACTATTAGGGTTTAAACCCTAATTTTCCTTTTACCGTTTCTGGTCTTCTGCCTACTGATAGGTATCATGAATCGGTTAAGGACTTTTATCGGTGTAAACCGAGGGTTTGAAACATTTCGCTATTTTCTCCCCCTAAGCTATTTTGAAGCTTAGTTTGTCGGTTCCGTGATTTCCACACTAGGTGCAGAAACTGGTTCCTCTTGTAACATTGTTGGTTTCTTCTTCCAGGTCTTGTTCATATCTGCTCTCACAGTTTCAACATCAATGTTTCCTTCTGGAGTGACCGGTATATCATTAGATATGTTCTTTCTTGATCTACAAAATCTAGCAATGTGACCCGATTTGTTGTAGTGATAGCAAACCAATCCAAGTGCTCTCCAAGGTCCATTGTTCATGTTTCCATTCTTCCTTCTGCATGTTACAGTAGTGTGACCATGACCATGACAAATGCAATAGTTTTCTCTCCATTTGGCTGCTAGTTGATAGCCACAACTTCCTAGCTGATGATTGAAGGCATTAAACCAGTTGTGATTCCAGTTCACAAAAGGTTCAGGACCAACTCCTTGAGTCCTCTGAGGATATCTTCCATTATTGTTCATAACAGACCTACATTCACATGCTCTATGCCCAAACTTGTTGCATGCATAACAGTTACCGTTGAATCTATAGGATCTAGGCTTATCATTTAGGAAATAAGGAAAATTATTGTAAGCCTTACTCCTACACACATTTGAAGTATGTCCTTCTTTAAGACAGTTAAAGCAAATAGGTTTAAACTTTTTCTTACCTTTATCCTTTGATGTCAGTTGGTTCTTTGATGTTCCAGCATTTTTACCTTATGTCCCACTTTCCTCATGACCGGAATAGCCAAGTCCATCAGTATTCTTGACAGGTTTGGTAGATTCAAGCTTTTTCTCTAGCTTGACAAGACTTTTGTTGAACTTAGCAAGTATTTCCTTTGACTCAGAGAGTTCTTTGGAAATAGCAGCATTTGATTCCATCAGGTTTTCATTTTCAGAGATGGCAATGTTCAGTTCTCCTTGCATGTCTTCATTTTTCACTTTTCTCGCATGTAGTTGAGTAGTTAGGGCACTGATCTCTTGCTTCAGCTTGGAGATTTCATGATCTTTATCTTTGACCAGATCTTTATCTTTTCTCTAGTTCTCAAGCTCTTGGCACATTCAGATAGTCAGTCCTTCCAATTCTTTTCTCATATTGGAATTGGATTCATTCAGCTTTTCTACTTCTTGAATAAGGGCTTCCATGTTCACTTCATCAAAGGAACTATTTTCAAATAGCTCCATCAGCTTTTTAGCATGTTCTCTCCTCTTTGCTTGAGATGCCTTGTATTTGACCATAAGATCATCATAGGCTTGCTCAGACTGAGTGAGCCGATGAGTAAGTTCCCTCAATGTGTATTCCCCCATATCTCTTTCCAAGTGGTTAAACTTATAGAAAGGTAGGCTCTGATACCAATTGATGAATACTAATAGGGGGGTGAATTAGTATGCCAAAAATATTTGCACTTAAACACTTTGCAAGACTAATAGTAAACCGGTAAAATAGTTTAACAGACAAATCAGTTAGTACACATGCAAACCAAATAGAAAACAATGCATTCACCCACAAAAGCACAAACACCATAACACAAGAGATTTTGACATGGAAACCCAAATGGGAAAAACCACGGTGAGATGGAACTCACAAGTAACTATCTGCAGAATAGGAACCAGACTAGTTAAGGTCTTACAATGTTCTTTACCATAACAGATCCTGTTAGGAATCTCAATCTCTGTTAGGAGATACGTCTAATCAAATACTACCTTGCTAGAGGATTTTAGATCCATAGATGTGAACCACCTTATTAGAGGATTTACAAAAGGCTTTTGGGCCTACCCAGTTAAGGGCTACAGACTTGTCGAAGATGTGAGTAATCAACAAGTGAGTGATCTAGAAAATAGCATAGATTGCTTGGTTAGATCCTTGATAGCTCATTCCTAATGCATTCCAGCATTACTTCAGTCTTCTACACATTCATACTCTCTAACTCCTCAACCACCTTAAACCCTAGCAACAATATCAACAACACCAACCTAAAACCCTAGACATGATGTCCTTTTTAAAGGAATCTCATTTAATGTCGGTCCAATATGTTTACAATCCAATTCCCTAGGTTCAATGAACCTGGACATACTTGGTAACACGACACAAAAAGCACCGTTAAAGTGTCAACACCGTCAAACAATCAATGGATGGTAACTCATCACAGAGTATTACCAGTTCATACAAAATACCAATTGTCGGTTTGACAAAAATGAAGACTAGTAAAAATGTGTTATGCCACTTGAATCCCTCATACCACTTGGGATCCACAAACCGCTTGGGGTTGACATGTCGCTTCAGACCGGTAAACACATTCTGCAAAACACCAATAGTCTAACGACTATAAGACAACATACTGGTTGCAACATATTCCGGTTGAGCTTAAGCTCATACATATAAAGGAGATCTCAATGCAAGTGTGTGTCCATCAATGACAATCACATCATAAACATCAAAAATGCCAACACTTTTCAATTTGCAAAATCAAATTTACAAAATTAAGTGGTTAATTTTCAAAACCCTAATTTTCAAAAATCAACTTGAACTTGTGCAAAATTTGGATTCACATTCAATTTTAAGATTTAGGACTATTTTCAGACTTTTCTTCTTTCCTAAAATTGAAAATTTTAAAATTTAGTGGTTAGGCCCTAAAACCCTAATTTTCAAATTTACTTGGATTTTGTGCAAATTTCAATCAATTTCAGTTTTCTAAATATTACTCAAGGTGACCCTATCCATTAGGTTTGACCTTTTTCAAATTTGCAATTCAATTTCTTATCTTTTTCAAAACCCTAATAGGGTCCTATTTTGACATTCAAACCTCAACTTCACCTATCTAAAGTTCGTAAATCAACCAATTTTGGGGGGTTATCTCTAAAATCATCGTAGCTTTCATCCTTGAAAATTTCCAAAAAAGTTAGGCGGACCAGGTACACTATCAACCCGGTCCTTGGCTTTTTTCCCAAAATTTTGGGAGACTGTTCTGATTGTATTTAATTGCTTAAATCCAGAAAATTGGTTGATTTTGTCGAATTTTGATCCCTCTAAAATTAAAAAATACTTCATAATTTCAACATTACAACTTTCAAGGAAACATTTAAAATTAAGTGGTATCCCATTGGCTCTAATTTTAAATTTCACTCTCTTTTTATCATAAATTTCCTTGAAAAGTGTGTCATTTCTTCTTTCCACAAAGTTCAAATTGTCTAATCATCATTTTCTTGATTATTGCATTATTCAATTTTGCAAACTTGGTTCCCAAAATTCAAAACTCAAGTTTTCCCTCTAGTGCATGAGTTTTACAACTATTAGTCCTACCTATACTATCCTCGTTAGATGAAGCATTAGAATTAAGGCTTCCCAAATTTTAATTCCTGAAGAGATGGAGCCTAATTTGGGTGACTTCTAAAATGAGGATAATGCTAATTCTTCCCATCCTAATAACATTCATATCTACCCAATTGATGATTCCAATGATGAAGAAGAAGCTTTGACTAGAGTTTCCATAGATCAACTTTCAAAATTGGACAATAAATTCAACAACTTCCAACAATGGATATCCTAAGAATATCCTAATAGTGAAGCTCTTCCATTAATTGAAGGTTTAAAATGCATGATTCAAAGTGATAAGAATGGAATTGATATATTGCATGGTATTGCTCACATTGTTGATTCTAATGTCATTCCTATAAAGAGTTGTGTTGAGAACTTAGGTTATTCACAACCTCCTACATAAATCAATCATTCTATTCCTTTCACCACTTCAATGACTATTATTCCTACTTTCACTTCAAACATCATGGCTACATCAACTCAAAATGTCATACCTACAACAATTAGTAATGGGGGCAATCCCTCTCCTTCATTCAATCCTTCATCTTTATCTATGCCTTCAATGATTATTCCTATTATCTCTCAACCAATCAATGTGACACAAGGGGTAAATTCATCCAATCATTCTATCCCTCCTTTTTGTGTCCCGTTTCCTACTCAATCATCACCCATGCCTAATTACCATAGTGTTCCACCACCTTATTCTCAATCAATGCCTTCTTTCAATAATATCACACCACCTTCTCAATCAAACATGTCTAACATAATTTCCTCAACCGAGGCAACCATTAATAGCCTTGCTAAAACTATGTCATCACTGCAACAACAAATTGCTTCTATGAGTCAATCCAAGTTTAGTGTGCCCACATTTGATGTTGCAAGCCTCCTTTCTCTTGATATTGTTAGGGTTGTCCCTCCTAAACATGTTGAAGTCCCTCAATTGGAACTCTATAATAGAAAAGGTGATCCTTTAACACATGTCAAAACATTCCAAACTTTGTGCACTGACTTTGCTTATGATCAAAGATTGCTTGCCAAATTGTTTAGAACGTTAAGAGATAAGGCTTTACAATGGTATTACTATTTGCCTTATTATTCTATTATTTTTGTTCAACAATTAGCAAATTCTTTTATTCAACATTTTCAAAACAACATAGGTCCTAAAATCACTTTGACTAATTTAATGCATTGTAAACAAGGTGTTAAAGAAAAAGTGACAGATTTCATTGGTAGATATAAGAATTTGTATTCTCAAATTTCTTTTCCAGTGCTTGATAATGATGTTCAAAGAATTTTTATTTCTAATTTGCAAAAATAAATTAGGGAAAAACTTCTCCTTTCTGAGTTTACTTCCTTTTTGCAGTTGTGCACAACACTTCACAATTATCAACTGACGATGAGTCAACTAGAGCAATCTACTCCTATGGCTTTGAGTGATAAGGGTGAGAGTTCTCAACAACCATTTGCGAAATTCAAACTGAAGAAAGGCTTCATCAAATTCAATGACACCATCAACAACAACAACGTCAATGCTACAACAAGTGTGCCTCATATTTGTAAATTTTTCAAAATAGAAGGACAATTTACTCCTTTGAATGAATCTTTGCATAGCATCATTTCTTAGTTATTACAAAGAAATGTTATCAAACTTCCTCCAATAAAAGCAGTTGACCCTTCTAAGGAAGCCTCACCTTACTTTGATAATAATTCTTTTTGTCAATTTCATCATCAACTTGGTCAAGATACTAAGAAATTTTTTTCATTAAAAAGTAAGATTCAAGACCTGATTGATAATAATACTATATCTATGGTAGGTGTGAATAATAAGGGAAACAAATCAGTGGCTCCTCGTAATCAAAATCTTAATATTTTCGTTGATCCTTTACCCTCCCATACCTCTATCATGATTGAGACTGAACATACCTCTTTCTCTCCCTCTTATTTCACTACCACGACTCCAAATTTGGTGAATATGGTAGAGAGACAAGAAACACCTAAGGATCCATGTATCACATTTGACCCTAGTGAGACCATTAGAGCACTCAATGGCCCTTTATACATAGTTCCGAAGATCCAAGACAAACCTTGTCATGGTGTGCTTATCGATCCCTCTTGCATGGTTAATGTCATCACTGAAGAATATCTTTATACTTTACATTTGCATCAACCAATATATGATGATACTAATTTGGTCATTAAATTATTTTCTAGATTTTATTGTCCTGCTATTGGTTCTATTACACTCCCTAGTGAGGTTCACATTAAATCTATAGATGTCAATTTTGTTATCATTCCTTCATCTGAACAATTGTGTGTGGAGTTAGGTTACCCTTGGCTATCTTCCATGATAACTATTTCTTCTCCAATCCATAAGTGTTTAAAATTTCCCCACAATGGAGAAATTATAACTGTTAACCATAGCTTATTTTGACCAACCGAAAGAAGCCCAGGTGTTCCTATTGATTATTTTTGGCCTCAAAAATTTCAATCTTTTCCACCGAGAAGCGATGGTCTCTTTCACTTATCAAAAATGGAAGAAAGATATGATCTTATCATTAATCCAACCTAGAACTCCAACACTTGATATTCCCATCATTCTTGAAAATGAAGTTCTTCCCCTAATAGATAAAACTAATCTTCCTCCTAAGAAAGATTTCCAACCTATTCCTATGGATGAAACTATGCCTTCTCCTAAGAAGAAAAATAATATTCCTCCTAAGGTTAGATGTGTACCTCCTCCTTGTGATAGACTTGGTCTCCTTCCTACACCAAACATTCCTCCTTTGTATGGTGTAGTTCCATCTCCTTTCTCTTATAGAGAGAATAGACCTACCTCTCCTCTTGTCCAACCTAAAAGATCTCAACCTAAACCTCCAACTACCAAAGATGAGAATACACCTCTTTCAACAAATATTCCTCCTTCAACAAATATTCCTCCATCTTCTCAGCCTTCTGCTAAGACTCAACAGAATCATTGTGCAAGAGAACGTCGATGAAAACTTCATTCTCGAGCTCCTGAAGATGTTCCTCAAACTATTCGATCTCCCAAAACACAAACAGCTGACATGATTTTCTTTTCTCCTAAGCAAGATGTTGAACCTAAATCTCCAAATCATAAGTTGCAAAAAACATGTGATGGTTTTACTTCTATTCATGTTAGAGTTCCTCTTTCTATAAATATTGATGAAGAAATAGGTGAAAATGTTATTCATGATGGCAATACAACTCCTAATGCTTGTGATAGTGACTATGAATATGTTGATTTTGACAAACATTTATCTACAGAATATTCAAAAGCTTTATTCCTAGATCCTCGAAATGAACAAAGTGACTTAGCACATGAGCATAGTCCTTGTTTAGATCTTGTGATAGCTCCATCTGTTGTGCTCAATGTTGCTCCCCTAGTATTTTCCACCTTCCCATAATATTGTTTAGCAAGATCGAGAGATGGATGTCATGCTAGACTAGATACATTAGCACCTTAGATCCTCTACCACTCTCTCTTCTCTTTCTCTTTTGTGACTATCCTTCTATTTGTATCCATGTTCTTGTATTTGTTGTCCCTAGTGATGTCTACTTGAGGATGACGCAAAGCATTGAGATCTCTTTTGGTCTCTTTCATGTTGACTCAAAAGACACATGTGTTCCCTTTCTTCCAAGGTGGTTTCCTTTCTTTGGGGAATGAGGACTATTCTATGCATATATACATGATATACATGAGTTATCATACATCATACTGACCCCGAGGAAAGCGAAGCCACCTCGTGCTTTGTGTTTTGTGTTCTTATCCTTGGGTTTATTCCTCAATTGGGGGATAAATCCTTGTGATGATGTGCTCCCTCTCTCTCTCTCTTTGGTGTATCCTACCTTAAAATAATCACTCCTAATAAGGCGTGTATGCTCGCTTTAACGTGGGGGTATACACTCTACTCATACTTTCCTTCTCGATACTTTGAGTTACTTAGTGGACTTGTCTTTTCTTTGTAATTTTTGGTATCCTTTCTTTTCATGACTCGTAGTGAGGGGAACCTTGCTACTTGCATTCATGGTTCTCTCCCTCTTGATCTTCCATTTTAGTTTGTCAATTGAAGTCGTTAGATCCTTAGTCCACTGGGGGCTTGGTGTATCTTGCCTCCTTGATGTGGTGAAAGTCTTTCAATCTTGTTTCCTTGTACTTTATTGGTAGGTATTAGTATACACTTATACTCCCGCTAAAGTGGGGGCTAAATGTAGCATCATAAAATTGCGACCTTGCAATTTTTGACCGCATTTGGGTCTTTGCATTGGCCGATGAATCCCTAAGCTTGATTGGAGACCCAAGACATGCTCAAAACACCTGAAACTTTCATCCCACATTTCTTTCTGTCACTGCTTGTCATGAATTAGGGTAGGATAGGGGTGTTGTGCCCCTGTCCCTACCCTATTTTGAGCCTCCCTTGATCAAATCCTGCATTGGGCTTGTCAATTGTGAGCGGGAAAAAGTTTTCCTATATCGGCCTAAGACAGAAAATCAGTTAAAAACCCCTAATTGGCAAGTATATAAGAAGAATATCCCCTCCTATTTGCATAAGTCCAATAAGAAAAAACTAAGTTCATGAGAAAAACAATGATAAGTGACAACAAGTTGATCATAAAGCGCATTCAAGCATTCAAGCATTGAGCATTCCAAGTCTCCTTTCAAGGCTAGGTGTTGCATTCAAGTTAAGGATTAAATCATTGAAGAGGAGATCTCTACCAACATTCAAGACATTCTATTATGCACATCCTTTCAATCAATTCTATCAACATTTCAATTGCATTCTCTCTTGAGGTTAATTTTACTTCAAATATTTCCTTTCATTTACTTGCAAGTATTTTCAATCACTTGGTTAATTCCAAAATAGGGTTTAACTTGAAGGCAAACCCCCAGTCCGAACAACATTTCCTCTCTTTTATGTGTGTAGGTTACAGGTGTATGGCTGTAATTGCAGGTTTAGGCTTCATTTTCAGAGATAGAAAAACCCTTTTTAGTGCATGGATTTTTCAGAGGACCAAGTACACTTTCAACCCGGTCCCAACAATTTTGCTCAAATTTGTAGGGGAGCTTCGTCTCGACATCTTACTACTAATTCCAAGTGCACAACTTCATCCCGCATCTCTATCTCAAGATATAATCATTTCTTTGTCATCTTTACACTTAGTCTCAATTCATTTAACTCAACTTGTATATTTTAAAAGAGGGTTACTTTACTTTCCAAATCCATTGCCAATTCCTTACAATTCATTTAGCATTCAATCTCTTTCCATTGGGATTGGATCTATGAATTCAACCCCCTCTTTTAAATGTAATGTGCGTGAGAAGTTGAAGGGAATCCTTTGTGAACTTGCATTCATCTTTTGAGGGGAGTAAAGATTTCCACTTGATCTCCCCTCATCATTTTTCACCACATTACACTTCCAAACCATTAATTCTTTTAACTTGATTATTTTACCAATGTTCTTATTTTTCCATTCTCAATCTTCCCACAAAATTTGGGCTCCATCCACCTTTAAATGAAAACTTTCTATTTTTGGTAATCAGCAAGAAAAGCAAATTGACAGTACTGAAAGTTGGAATCTCTTATTCATCCAAATGAGTATCTAGAACTACAAAAACATAAAAAGAAAACTAAACAAAAATAAATATTATTGGGTGATGCAGGATTTCCCTTACACCATTGGATGCTCCTGCATCATTCTATGGAGCTGTTGGTTATGCCCATGTCCCTAAGTTGGAAGATTTTTGGGAAGATTATGTCGAAGAGAATGAAGTTTTCAAAAGAGGTTTTATGCAGCTCACTTTGAGCCAAATGTTAAATTTTAATATCAATTATGTTGTTCATGAGGATGTAACAAAGGATAATTTGAACCTAATAGATATTTTATATTAGAATGCCACTCTACCCTCTTTTCAATGGCCTGAAAATGAAGAATTAATGAGTATCAAAGACAAAACTTGTCAAATTATAGATAGGTCATGGCTTTGGCTGAATTATGCAATCAAAAGTTGCCCTCGTTCTTCTTCATAGAAAGGAACATCCAAGGAAACAAGTACCATCTCTCAACCTTCTCCTAAGGTGATGGGAAAGGTGATAACTAAAACAAGTACATCTTTGGTAGAATCACAGTCTGGTGGGAATAATGACCCACCCGAGAAGAACTAGAAGTTGAAGTCTATTTATGAAGAGGGCACCATAACACCACCCAAGAAGAAAAGGATAGCTCTGTAGATTAGCTCTAGTGAAGAGGACAATCAATTTCTTCATCAGTTGGAAGAACAAAATCGATTAGTTTCCTTGACTGATGATGAAATCTCACATAATCCTCTTTTTGATGCCTCTATAATGACACCTGATAACACTACCAATACATTGTTCATGAAAAGTTCGGTGAATACCTCATCGATCCCATGGCTTAAGAAGGAAATTGAAAAGAAGAAGAAGCAATATTCTCCTGACACTGAAATCAAGATTGAAATGGTAACGTATCTACTAGGAGAGACGCCAAAAAATAAAAAGGGAAGATGAATGGCTAGGATGATTGAAGACCCCCAGATGGACCACCATGTCTTGGAGATTGCCAACCCTAATGTTGATAAAAATGTATAGGAGATTACAGATGGGGATTTTAACGTAAGAAGGGTTGACATGGGACCTGCAATGATGAAAGGAGACATATATCATGCTAAACATTATGTCACCATTCTATCTAGAAGAATCAAAGCCATAGAAAATAGAAATCAAGAGTTGGCACAGTATGTTGATTTCCTTACTTCTTTCATTCAAACTTCCTATCCAAATGAAATTCTTGTTACTAGTTCATCTTCAGGGTAGTCAATTACAAAAATTATCAACTCAGATAAGTTGGAAATTGTTAAACTCTCATAGACTATCACCATAGCAGTTGACAGTTGAGTTAGTCAAGTAATTGCTAAAGGATTGACATTCATTAAGCATGGTTTGATTAATTACAACACTGAATCAGATGATAGATGTCCATCAAGTTGAACTGCAAACGGTAAAGATATAAACTTGTAAACTATCCACATCTTTCTTGGAAATGTGATAGGTTAACAAGTTGCCTCAAGTTGTTTTGATTTCTGAGGATATTATTGGAAACTCTGATGTAGGAGATATTGCTACTTGGACATAAATGATGGAACAAAAACAACACATTGCAAGTGAAGTTTAATCAAAACTCACTTCTTCAATAGTCCAAAATAAAAATCTTTGGCAAGAATTGAAGGGTGTCTTTGATACAATTGGAATCAACATACTTGGTAGTGATTGGAAGGAGTCGTTGGAAAAAGAAATAGTGAAGAAGGCTTTCCGTCAAAAAGTGGAGGATAGTCTCTTTGTAACCAATGCAAGCCCTAAGTCATTGGAATGCCTGGAGGATGCAATGATGGTATTGAATTTAGTTTATAGGGAAGTTCATGATGCCACTGGTAAAGTTGCAGAAGAAAATCATAAGGTTGCCAAGTGGAAAGTTAGAATCAAAGCTATAAAAGAGCCTACAATAGAAAGTATATCTCTTGTTTTATTCAGCTATAGAGCTTACATGAAGAAGTTGAATCCACAAGTTGTGCAATAATTAGAAGGTAATGCAATAGACATGACGGTAGAAGGTCAAGAGGTGAATGATGATGATGAGGAGCTAGAAGATGAAGAGGTAGAAAAGGGCATTATTGTTTAATTTCTTGTTTATTTAGTTGTCTTTTTCTGATCTGGCTCTTGAACTATTGGTCCTAGTGCACTTTTTATTTGATTAAGTTAAACTTTCTTTAATCAATTGCCTCCAAGAAACCATTATTTTTTATTAGTTAAGTTTAACTATATATAGATGGCAAGAATGATAATTAAGGGCTAAAAATTTTGGGGATAAGGGGAATACATTGAATTAATAGGGATTTGGGGTGTTTTGAAAGAAAAGGAATTTCTATTTGAAAAATACTTGGTGCTATTTCAATTAGAGTTCTAATTTTGGTTGGATTCTATCAACTTGTTTATATCTGAATGATTCATTGAATTGGTTGAATGGTTTTCTTGTTTCATACTTTGTGTTGTGATGAAGAGTCATTTATACATTGTTGTGAATTTAGATTTAGATATTCTATGAGTTGATGTTAATGATCTTTATATATAGTGATCATTCTTTAGTAGAGATCTTTGTATGAATAATGTTGAATGATTTGAGTTTGAGATATATGGTGACTAATCTTTATACTTTGTTATGGAGGTCATGAATGTTTAGTTCTGCACTATTCTTGTTTCATTTTATGAAGTTTACCTTTCCTGCTTTCAGGTCAAAAGCATACCCCAAAAACCTTAAAATTATATCATAAGAGGGAGTTGTACGTCTAAAATTCAGATTAAGGTTGCAAAGATAATTGCAACTTATCCAACTGTTAATTGATAGTTTGGTCTATTGTGTGGGAAAAGAGTCATATTGTTATATTTTTTAAGGGAACAAAATTTGTTAACCAACAGATGGATTGATTAATGTCTTTATATATGAGATCCTAGATCAATTTACCAATTAGGCTAACCTCCAACAATCACATAGAGCTACAAAATCCATTTCCCACTGGAGAGATAGGTCTCATCCCTCCCTTAAAATTGAGTCCCATTGAGGGGGACTAGGGTGTTAGGCACTCTAGTCCACAACTAGGGTACTAACACCCTATTTCTCCTCAATTAGGGACCAAACTTTTGGCCTAGACAGGAGGACACCCCTTGAGAGAGTCATTTGGTAGGTGTATGTGGCATAAAAAATTGATTTAAGGCATTGAATAAACCTAGATAGGAGATGAGGGGGAGACACACTAAAGTAGGGGCACAAATATGAGGCATAAATTGGCCTTGTGATCATTTACAATGCTATAGAGAGGTTCAAGTTGTTTAGGCCAAAAGTAATCAAGGGACATGGGTTGGTACATGCTATGATTAATTATTATGATAGTGCCATTATAAGGGAATTTTAGACATTTATGGATAGTAGAAGGGATAGCTTTCATGGAAGAGAGCCTACAAGGATGTCCCAAATTCACACGAAATTGATCAGATATAGGAATGATAGAAAAATTCACATGTAAACCTCAATGGGAAGAGTAATAGAGCCAATAATAGGGAAAGAGAAACCATCATACACATTGATCATAGCATCAAATTTGTCGTATATTACTTGATGCAATTGTACAATGTAAAAATATTCTTCATTGATCACATTCATCATACACACTTGATCAATGAGCACCCCTCATGAGATTTTATCTTTGATCTTCACAATGATATATAATGGGCTGACAAGTGCAGCAATAGTCTCGCTAGGATCAATGGTAATGCATAGGTCCTTAGGAGGTGAAGGTTTGTAAACAAGATTCACAACATTGTTGGAATCAATACCACTTGGTAGACTCAAAATCAACCACATTAGTAGAATGGAAAGACAAAGAATTGGTGAATATTTGGAGACAACAGATTCACCCCCCCCTTAGTTGTCTGCCCAAAATCAAAGCTATTTCATCAATTGGTATAAGAGAAGGTTCCTCTAGGGAAGCTTAACTGCTTGAGGTGATCTAAGATGGCATCTTACAAGGACAATCCAAGATTTGATGGTACTAATTAGTCTCTTTGGAAGACTCACATGAAGTATCATTTGAGATGCATTGGGGAAGCTTACTGGACTATTACAAAGAACAAGTATACTATTCCTTCAAATGGATCTTTAACTCTGGATGAGATAAAAGAAGTTGAATGCAATATTAGGGCTAAGGAAGCATTGTTGAGTGCCTTGAAAGAGTATAAGATGACAAATGTTATGGAATTGCAGACTACTCATGAGATCTGGAAGAAGTTAGAAAACTTGTATGAAGGTGGCAACTATATGAAAGGGAAAGTATGAGATGTTAAGAATGGGAAAAGATGAGAGCATTACTTATTTTATGTAGAAGGTGAATGAACTTGTGTGCAAAATCAAATGTGTTGGTGGAAAGGTGGAAGAATTAGATATTGTTAGTAAAGTTCTTAGATCCTTACGTACATCCTATAAACACAAAGTTGTTGCTATTGAGGAGATCCAGACCATAACTGATGTAACTAGAGACATGTTGATTGTAAGCTATCAGTCTTTTAATTAAGTGAGTTTGGTGATTCCCTTCTTAAGGTAGAATTTGAATTCAAAGCCTCTATTTCTAGAAAGGATAACCAGAGATATGATTCGGGAAAAATTTCTTCAAGGAGGATATCCAGACATGAGAAAGAGATGAATGAAATGAAAGAAGAAGATTGAGAGCTTGAGGAGCTTGAAGCATTGATTACTAGAATATTTCCTAAAGGAGTCAGTAAGTATGAAGGAAATTTGCCTCTTAAATGTTTCCCATGCAATAAGATAGGTCATTTTACCTCAAGATGTGTGTAAAGAGTTCCTAAGAAAAATTTCAAGCCTAAATTTTAGAAGAGATGTTATTATGTTGCTGATGAAGGTATGTCAGATGATGAATTAGATCAAGGAAATACAAGTGATAATGAATGGGTGTTTACTGCTATCAAGGAAGATGATCCAATGTCTACTGATTTTGCTAGTTGTATGAATGTGGAAAGAGCATTGGTTGCACTCATTGAAGAGAAAGATGAATGGGTGATAGACAATGGATGCTCTCATCATATGATAGGTGATAAGAGAAATTTTGTGAGCTTGGAGAAGTATGGAAGTGGACTTGCGAATTTTGGTGATAATAAAGCTGGTATAATCCATGGTACAGGTTCTATTTCTCTTGATGGTAAGCACAATACTAATGATGTCATGTATGTATAAGTCCTACAGCATAATTGTTTGACTGTTGGATGGATGGTTGACAAGGGTTATGATCTTCAGTTCAAGAATGGAAAGTGTAGAATATTGGGTAGCTTTGGAATTGAAATTGCATCAGGTACACAGACTAAAGGTAATATCTTTTACTTGAATAGCTTCGGTAAAAGATGTTTGATTGCTCAAGTTGATGAAAGTTGGCTGTGGCATATAAGGATGTGTCATGTGAATTTTGATAACATTATTAAGATAAGTTCTACTTAGGTTGTGAGAGATCTTCCTAAGTTGATGAAACCTGCTAATCTTATGTGTAAGGAATATTGGTTAGGGAAACAAACTACAATATCTTTCAAGAGTAAGAGGCATTTTTCTAGTGTATTATTAGATCTTGTGCATACTAATATGTGTGGACCTTCGAGAGTTAGAAGATTGCAAGGAAATAGATATTTCATGTTGTTTATTGATGACTATTCAAGGATGATGTGGGTTACTTTCTTAAGGGATAAGTCTGAAGCTTTAGAGAAGTTCAAGATTTTTTAAATCTATGGTTGAGATTGAGATAGGTTAGAAGCTAAAGTGCCTGAGATTTGACAGAGGTGGAGAATTTATTTTCGGTGAGTTTAATGTATACTATGAACAGAATGGGATAAGAAGAAAGTTTCTTACTTCGACAACCCCTCAACAAAATGGAGTAGTGGAAGGAAGAACAAAACCATTCAAGAAGCTGCTAGGACAATGATGTTGCAAGGAAATGTTCTACATGTTTATTAGAGAGAAGTTATGAGTACTGCAGTTTACACTCTTAATCAAGTGCATATGAAAGGTGATATCGGTAAGACTCCTTATGAATTATAGTTTGGTCATGCTCTTACTGTTAAATATTTTAGAATTTTTGAAAGTAAATGTTATGTCAAAAGAGATGAAGATCTAGGAATGTTTGATGCTATATGTGATGAAGGAATATTTCTTGGTTATTCTACTAAAAGCAAGGCTTATTGGTGTTATAATAAGAGATTGAGAAAGATAGTTGAGAGTGCAAATATCAGGGTTGATGAAAGAAATGATAAACAAATCAAATCTTGTGGATATGATTTAGATGATCAGAATGAAAGTAAAAATAAAGGAAAGAAACCTCAGACCTAGAATAAAGTTCAGATCATTCCAGTGAATCCAAAGAATCAAGGTGGAGGAACTAGTGCAAGTGTTGAAGAAAGAAGTCAAGACCCTGAAAATCAAGAAAAACCTAAGACTCCCAAGTATATAAAATTGAATCATTTTGAACATCAGATTATAGTAGATAGAACTAAAGGTGTTTAGACTAGAAGAAGAATTTTAGAAGATTAGGTTGAGTATTGCTTGATTTCTAAGATAGAACCTAAAGATGTGAATGAAGCATGTAAAGATGAACATTGGGTAAAATCAATGGAAGAAGAATTGAATCAGATTGAAAAGAATAATACATGGATTCTTGTTCCTAGAGCTAAGGATAAAAATGTAATAGGAACTAAATGGGTCTTTTGGAATAAATTGAATGAACAAGGAGTTGTTAGGAACAAAGAAAGACTTGTTTGCAAAGGATATTATCAAATGGAAGGAATTGATTTTGAAGAGACTTTTTCTCTGGTGGTAAGGATTGAAGCTGTTAGATTGTTTCTTGCTTATGTTGCTTACAAATATTTCAAAGTCTATCAGATAGATGTCAAGTCAGCATTCCTAAATGGAGAAGTGGGAGAAGAGTTATATATAGAGCAACTGAATGGATTTCAGTTGACTGATCAAAAAGATATGGTTTTCTGGTTGAAGAAAGCATTGTATGGATTGAAGCAAGCACCAAGAGCATGGTATGCTATATTGGATAAGTATCTATTGAAGCTAGGATTTAACAAAGGTATTGTTGATAGTAATTTTTTTATTTTAAAATTGATCATGACAACATTCTAATTGTTGAATTTTTTATTGATGACATTATTTTTAGAGGAAATGATAGTTTGTACAAAGAGTATGCTAATGAAATGCATAATGAATTTGGCACGTCTATGATTGGAGAGATGAACTTTTTCTGGGATTGCAAATTACACAGTCAGAAAAAGAGATTTTTATATCACAGTTCAAACATGTGAAAGAGTTATTGAAGAAGTTTGGTTTAGAGGATACAAAAATAGTTGGGACTCCTATGGTGACTAGATGTAAGGTGACTAATAATGATGATTCCCCTAAATCAAATTAGACCAGATACAAATCTATGATTGGTGGATTGATATATTTGACTCAGATTATATTGGATATTATGAATGTTGTTTGTCTTGTTGCTAGATTTCAAGTTGATCCTAAGGAATCTCATGTTGTTGTTGTTAAAAGAATCTTTAGATACTTGAAAGGAACTATTGACTTTGGTTTATGGTATCCTAAAGATGATGATTTTACTTTGAGTGATTTTACTGATGTTGATTGGGTAGGAGATGTTGATGACCGAAAGAGTACTAGTGGTGGTGTATTTTTCTTGGGAAAAATATTGGTTTCTTGGTTGAGTAAAAAGAAAAATTCAATTTCTCTATCTACTACAGAGGCAAAAAATATTGTTGCTAAAAAATGTGCTCAGGTGGTGTGGATGAAGAAAATGTTGAAAGATATTAGAGTCATGTATGATGATCCTATTGCTATCTACTGTGACAATTCAAGTGCAATTATCATTTCTAAGAATCTGGTGTTGCATTCCAAGACTAAGAATATATCTATCAAGTTTCACTTTCTAAGAGATAAGATAAATGAGAAGGAAGTCAGATTGGAGTATGTGCCTATAAAGGAACAAATTGCAGATATATTCACAAAGCCTTTGCCTAAGGATACTTTCATGAGTATCTCAGAGGGAAGTTATGGGTGATTTCCCCTCCTAATCAGAACTAAGATGCATTGGTATGCATCAGTCTGGTGCATTTCACAGCCATATCTTATGATCCAGATTGATGAGTGGAGGCTACTACTCAAGGGGAGTAGTCAGTGAGTCAGTTTTGAGTTTTGTGGTGCAAATATGTGTCTTTGTCATTGATGTCAAAGGGGGAGAGATTTATATGAGGGTAATGTGAGAGAGTTGTTGATTTATTTGTCATTGATTATTTTTCACATCATATATTATCATCAATGCCAAAGGGGGGTATTGTTGGATGTGTTGGCAGCAGATAGGAAACTGAGAGTGGGGGGTGGGTGAATCAGTTTTCTCAAAATCTTTATGCAACTTATACCACAAATCAGATTTGATAATTAACAATTAAAACATAAAACAACACCACATCAATATCACACATAACACCAAGATTTTTGACATGGAAAACTCGGTTAAGGGAAAAACCATGGTGGGAACCTACCCACAATGAGATAATACCCTGTTAGGAGTAAATGAAATATTAAATTAGGGAATGCGCATGCATTCAGGCACAATGCCTAGAGCTCACTACTCAATTACAAGAAACCCAGAAAGCCTAAAACGTTAACGGAAGGCTCACTACCTTACAAAAAGTCTCACTAACTTACAAAAGAATTTGGACAACGATCCAAATTACATGAGCTACAAAAATAGCATCTGCATATGCCTAAGTACTATTTTGGTTAAGAACACAACCTTCTCTGTAACACTTATCTTCTCTCCTTCACTTTTAAAAGATAAAATCACTTGCTCGCACATACAATTTGATCATACACTTACTCAAGGATCATAGACTCTAAATCTTACATTATTATTACATTTATTTATACAAGACATCAACCTATATTTCAAGGTCGGCTAAGCCCTCAATAAAAGTTACAAAATAATAACCTCACATGCTATAACAACATATGCAGACCAAAACAATGTCGGCAAAGACATAGTCTGGACCCAAATCAACACTGCAACACTTCCAGCAATTATGCCTTGATCATCTGCAACATGCTACAACCACCAAAAATGTCACATAACACGAAGAGTATCATGAGACCAAGCAAATATTCCATAACACACACAATGATCAATGTGGACCACCAATACTCATAGAACACGATCTAAAAATATTCACAAGAAATGTGAATTGCACCACAACAATTACAATAACTCAGAATCATCACCATATCACCATCAGAGCTCAAGAACACCATCAAAACTGATTGTCAACATGAAATATTTTCTTGTGGACATCCAAATAATGAACCAATCGAACTAAGGATACACATCAATGTCCAGCTTACATCCCATACATCTGCAACTAAAGATATAGTAATTTTGGAGAAATTCAAAGCACAAACCAGAATATCGAATAACACAAACAACTAAATATCAATCTCATTACCGGATCTCACAACTCGATCAAAACATCATGTGGACCATTGAAAATTATGTTGAACCAGCTAGAGATACTTATCTCAAAATCTATTAAACCACAACTGCTCAACTGCAACACACTGACCAAACCAACTCATTTACTTTATCTACAACATTGGAATACACAAAAGAATATGTTGACATCAATGACAACACATCATTCCAACAAACTCTCAGCAACATCCAACAGGATGTTTGGGGAGATTTTTGTTAGTATACTGCAAATATGTGCTTTAGAGATATCTGAGAGATGTGTTGTCATTGATGTCAACATATTTATCTGTCTATAGCAGTGATGTAGTGAGTTTAGTGAGTTGGTTTGTTCAGCATATTGATGATCTTAGTTTTTGGATTAAAGGTTTTGTAAAGGATTGTGTATAGATGATTCAATGCAATTTTTAGAGGTCTGCATGAAGATTTGAGTGAGTTATGGTTATCTGTGTTGTGGCCTTTTTTTTTGTTGTTTAGTGATGCCAAATTGTCAGTATTTTCATCCACATTGCTCTGCATTGTAATATCTTGATCTATCGATTGGGAGGATTATTTGGGACACTTATGAGTATCTACAATTCCAGTGGTTCATGGTTTAAAGCTCTACAAGTTATTTTTTCAAGGTTGGCAATCATTGCAATTAGTGATTTTGAATTTCAATACAATGATGATGCGATTCTAGTAATTTGAGTTGATGTGAATGTCACAGTGGTAATTCATGATCCTTGTGGATGTTTATGGATCGTGTGCCTTTTGTGTTTGTGGTCCATATTGATTTTTGTTTGTGAAATTGATGATTTTATTGTGTTAGTATTCTTAATTATTTTGGCCGATCAGATACTTGTAGTGTGTTGTGAATGTTTGATGCATAATTCTTGGAGGTTTTTTGTATTCAAGGCATATGATATGGGTTTGTGCTATGTCTTATCCAACATTTCTTGGTTTGCATGTGAAATTGTAGCATGTGTGGTTATATTTTTATAATTAGGTGGTAAGTGTTGAGTCGATCTTGTGAAGAGTTGATGTCATGTATAAATAGATGCAATATCTTTGTAATTAAGTGTGTATGGATGAGAATAAAAAGTGTATGTGTGTTGAATGTATACATCTTTTGGAGGCAGAGAACTAGTGTGAGACATGTTGGGATTATACACTCAAATGAGAATGGTTGTTGTTGTCATTGATGGCAACCAACTGGTAACAGGGTTCAAAGGTTCTACCAGCAACAAACTTCACCTACCAGCACTAGCAGTCACTAAAAGGTTTATTCACACTGGAATCTAGTTACACCAATAGCAGATTTTACCGGCAGTCCAAGTCGACTTGGAAATAATAATGCAAATTGTATTGAAATGTAATATCATTTTTGTATAGCCAACATGATGTATTGTAAAGACTCATATATGTATGAGATCTTGTAGGTCATTTGAATAGAGTGAGAGTATGTATGTAGGTATGTATGTAAATGGAATATGAGAGTGAATAATTGTATATGCATTTTGATGTATTTATCTTAAGAGCGAATAAGAAGCAGAGCAGAGCGAAGCAAGGTTTTGGCAGAGGTATCAAACAAAGCTTAAACCAGTACTGAATCCAACATTGTAGATGTTATTCTGAGTAGTACATTGTTATTGGATTTAACCATCCAATTGTGTAGTTAGTATGACTCCATTTTTTTTGTTGAGCAGTGAGCTCTAGGCAGTTGGCCTTCCTGCATGTGCATGCCCTTATTGTACTGAATAATATTTATTCATATTGACCAGTGATTAAATATTGTGGGTCACAAATCCCACTGAGTTTTTTCCCTTATCGGGTTTCCTCACCAAAAATATGTGTTATGGTGTGCATTGATGCTTATTCTTTTATTTCTCTTTACTGCATTACTATTCGCTAATCGGTATATTGGTTTGGATTGTAAAGTTGCAAATAAGTTTAAATATTTCATCCACCAGTTAGACATTGATTCCCCCCCCCCTCCTCTCAGTGTCTTTGGGACTGACCAAATATCTAACAATTGGTATCAAAGCCTAGTCCTCTATTTGCAGAAGCCTAACAGCTTGAGGAAGATTCTGAAACCGGTACTAATGGAAAGTTTGAGACAATAGTTGGAAGGAGCTCTTGAAGATTTTGATGTAGAAAAATTGAAGACTATCAAACTGGAAGATGAACTCAGAACTGCTCGGGAATTCATCAAAGCACTTCAAGATAACCTGGTTATAGCAAAGAATAAGAGAAAAGAATTACATGTGCAACTGCAAAACCAAGATGATGAAGAAAAAGAAACTCTCAAAGATATTGCAAAGAAACTGAGACAAGAGAATAGTAACATGAGGAATGAGATGAAAGATTTAACCATGAGACTATGTTAGGATATTGAAGATAGAAAGAGGAATGAAGAAGATTTGGCCAGAAGACTTAATGAAAGATCATATGAATCTCTAAGGCTTAGTTATGAAAATGATATGCTTAAAATAGATTTGATTCACATGCAATATGACAAAGAGGAACTTATGAGACAAGTTAGTACTTTGGAAAGTAAGTTGGTCACTGCAAATGAATACAAAGATAGATTCAAGAATAGTTCAGACAAGCTTGATGATATGCTAAATAGTCAAAAACCTGATCGAGAAACAGTTGGACTTGGATTTGAGCATAGAGAAAGTTATGGAACTGCAAACAATGATGATCATAGCAAACCAGTAAGACAACCTAATGCTTATAAATTCAATGGAAAATGCTTTAATTACAACAATTTGGTCATAGAGAAAACTAGTGCAAATTTAGGAATAATCAAAATACAAACTCATCCACTGGTCAATGTTCCAAATGCAATAAAAATGGTCATAACTTAGACAATTGTAGAATGAATGTGAAATGCTATGTTTGTGGTAGATTTGGACATCTATCTAATCAATGTAGAACTCAAACCGGTCAAGGCTATGGAAAATTTATTCAAAGAAATAATGTAACCTATTATGCATGCAACAAGATTGGGCATATTGCAAAATTTTGCAGAAGCAAGAATGTGCCAACTAATGACAAAGGCAAAGAAAAGGTGAATGAAATCAAGCAAGAATTCACTAAACAATGGACCATGAAGAGAGATTAGAGGAATGATGAATCTTTCTTTGCACCGACAGGAGATTCTTCATCTAACTAAGGAATAATCCTTAGGGGTAAGGCAACTAATTAAAGATCATGCATTTACCCTTGATTGGTGGTAAGAAGTCATATTTCTTCTTTACTAGCACATATGTTGGAAATTCACTTCACCGACGAAGAATTTAATGCAGTTGTAAGTTAACTTTTTGGTTATAAAGCACTTGAATTTCTCATTTCAACTTACCAAAGCATTCAAGCATTCGAAGAGCACAAGAGTTGAGCATCAACATTCAAGAAGTGAAGCAACAAAGGTTTTTTCAGAGCATCCAAGGTTTTCACTTACATTCAATAGTAAAAGGTATTTATCTTACGACATGGCTTCTTCATCTTCCACTCCTAAATTCATTGCAAATGCTACTATTGTGGAAATGTCAAGCATCCTAGACCAGTCTTTAAAATCATCCCTAAGATAGAAAAGTTGGATGACTCCATTGGTGCATTTTTGAAAATTTTGAAAGGAGTTGCATTTGTTGAAGACCCTAGGGCATACATTCACTGTAACATCGAAGATTTAGGGTCCAAGGATTTAAGGAACATGTTCATGAATGTTATTACTAACAATCAAGGTGTAGTCAAACTGGAACACAAGGTTATTGAAGATTTAGGGTTCACTAACATCCTTCACATGCCTGAATTCTCAGATGAGATTGTGTGTTATGTTCTTAGCCGAGTACACGGTGAATTTTTATGGTTAGATTCAGTTTTCAAGATCACTAAGGAAGCAATTAAGGTTGTTACTAGTTTACCTTCTACTGACACTAGGCCTGAGAAGAAAAAGAAAATTCCAAACAAAGAGGTTATGAACTTAACTGATGCTACATTTGATAACAGATCACTTACAGTTAGTGATATAGCTGACAACAATGTTAAATATGCTAGTATGGTTATTGGATACAAAGTTTCTCATACTAATAGGTTGAATTTTGTATCAAGTTTATGCATTCATAGTGCCCATGAGATGATTATGAATAATGCAAAAATTGACATATGTGAATGGTTGAAAGATGAATTGTTAGAAAATTTGAGCAAGATCAAAGGTGACAAGAAGGGAACATTCAAGTTTGGGAATTTGATTGTATGCTTAATGCTATATTTCTCAAAGGAGATTCCCGTTATTGGAAACAAGGACTTTGCCTATGATATTTCTATTGGAAAATAGATTAAGGAGGCAATTACCGGCATAGGTTCAAATGGTGACAAACTGGTAAAAGAGTATTTCAATAAATTTCAAGAAAAAATGAGGCAAAGGGAAAGATTCCCTCATAGCATTGTAGACAAATATGACAAACAAATATTCTTTGTTGTGAAAAGAGATGAAGTATGGTGGAGGCAGTTAAGCCTAGAACTGTCTCGATAACAGAGATGGGCTATAAAATGGACTCACGTATCTTGGAATCTTATGCCAAGATACTAGTAGATGCTCCATTGGAACCCACTGAGAATATCTTTGGTAATGTTGAAACTATAGAGAGTGATGTTTCTATGTAGAAGCAAAGGAAGAAAAGAGAAAAAGAAATAAAAGATGTTTTGAAATTTGTTGAAGTTGTTAAGAAGGGGTTGTTGAAACTAGATCTGATGAAAGGTGTTGTTGAACAAGAAAGAAAATTAGAACAACAATCGGTAGCACATATTTCTCTTGTGGCTACCTCATCCGATTCTGACAAAGATAAGGCTACAAAATTCAAAAGGGTGGAAAGAAAGAAAAGAAAACCCTCACCGACACCTGCTCCATCTCCTAATAAATCTAGAACACTCAAAAAGAAACAATAGGCTGTGAGAGAGCCCAGTGGTCAGAAGAAGGTCACACCCAAGAAGCAACCAGAACAAAATGAACTGGATACTGTTTCACCGGCAGAGCTAATAGATGAAATAACTCAAGAAGGAAATCTTAGTAATGTTAATAAATTTTGTCATTCTTTTATTGATTCTGATAAGGATACCATTGAGGAGAGTATTATTTTGTATCTAGATATATATAAGAAGGTTCTTATTAAGGTTGTAGATGTTCTTCCTAATGATTTATACTTGAGACTCGAAGCAAAGAGAATGTCTGTTATGGAGTTAGATAATAAATTGAAGGTTGAGGCACTGTTAGTGGTTCATCCTATTAATTATAAGCAAGAAATAGATGACTTAATATCTAAAGCTAACAGGACTATTTTTGTGAGTGGTCACGGGCAAGTTAGTCTTATGGTTGGCAGAGTAAAAGAGATTGCAGATGAAACAACTGATAAATGGGATATATTCTTTAATGAGAAGGAGAAAAAGGAAGAGAAAGATAGACAAAAAATTGATAAATCATTTACTAAAGTATATCAGAAAATAGTCAAGGGCAAGAGTAAGGTTGGCAGTATACTTGACATCACAGTTAAGGACAACTTACCACCATCAGCATAGGACACCCCACTAGTAGTATCAGAGGCACCGACATAAATGCAAAATGAGCTTGAAAAGATATCTGAGAAAGTGAAAAAAAATAATGTTTATTCCAAGTCAGACATTCTATTCACAATGAATGTTGACACTCGGGACATCAATATTGTATTGGATAAGGAAACTACAGAAGAAAATAGATCTAAGTCTGAAAATGTTGAGAAACCTGAATCACTGGTCAAGACTGTTGACACTCAGTAGAATGTTGAGATACTGGCAAGAACAGAAAAGGAACAAGAACAGACACAATCAGATTCGGCAGTAAATAAGAATGAGGATAAGAGTGAAGATAAGAAGGAAGAGAAAGTGGATAAGGAAGAGGTTAAGGTAACTGAATAGGTATTTGGAGAAGAGAAGAAAGTTATTGCAAACCCTAGCACTCATCCCAATACTTCTACTATGGTCTATAGACCGACAAATGTCACTGGTGTATTATTGGATTCCATCAAGAAGATAACAAAATGCAATGCCTTAGCATTTAAGGCTATTGATGATTCTTTACCAATTTTGCAGATGATTTCACTGGCGTGCAAGGTGGATCACATAGTTGGCTCTATAGGTAAATTGGACACATTGTCCAAATTCATTTCTTCTAACATTCAAACTGTAGATAAGATAATGAGGAGACCATCAAGGAAAGAGTCAATAAGGAGAAGGATGAATTATTTGATAAAACAATAAAGGATTGTATAGGATAGATTGATTCATTGTTACCGACACTGAATTCCACCATTCTGGAATACAAGGAATTGTACAGGGAAGCATGCAAACCTCACTATCTAATAGAAGATATTCATGAGCAAATAAAGAAAACACAGAAAAAAATTGATGACATTGCTGACAATATGATTGGTTCTTTGGAACTCACATAAGTTTTGGATCAAGAGATGGCTACTTATGAAGAGAAGATTGAGAAATTGGAAAGAGAAAAAGAAAGGCTAAAGATGAAAACCCGGGAGTTAAAGAACAAACTTGGTCCTATATTGGATAATTTGTTAACACATCGGAATGACCTATCTAAGGAAACTATTCAAGGGGAAAGATCACTAAAGCAACAGATGCATTATCTCATTGGGATGATCCGGCAAACAGAGACTGTTATTTCTAATAGCACAAAGTTTTTGCAAGGTCTTAACTTGTTTTTGCCAGACATTTTTCAGATTGTACTTAACCGGCTACAAGTTTCCAAGTAATTTTTGAATTTTTGATACTTTTGACATCCTTTGTCATTGATGTCAAAGGGGGAGTGGTGTAGTTAGAAAAATATACGGAAGGAGATCACTTTCTCAGGGGGAGCACTCTCAGTTTTTGGATTTCAAATTTTGGATATCAATTTTGGATTTTTCTCATGAGGGTTGCCATCAATGCCAAAGGGGGAGATTGTTGGCATTATACACTCAAATGAGAATGGTTGATGTTGTCATTGATAGAAACCAATTGGTGACAGGGTTCAAAGGTTCTACAGGAAACAAACTTCACCTACCAGCACTGGCAGTCACTACAAGGTTTATTCACACCAACAGTAGATTATACCGGCAGTCGAAGCCGACTTGGAAATAATATTGTTTATCCAAATTGTATTGTAATGTAATATCATTTTTGTATAGCCGACATGATGTATTGTAAAGACTCATATATGTATGAGATCTTGTAGGTCATTTGAATAGAGTGAGAGTATGTATGTAGGTATGTATGTAAACGGTATATGAGAGCAAATAATTGTATATGCATTTGATGTATTTATCTTAAGAGCTAATAAGAAGCATAGCACAGTGAAGCAAGGTTTTGGTAGAGGTATCAAATATAGCTTAAACTAGTACAAAATCCAATATTGCAGATGCTATTTTGAGAAGTATATTATTATTGGATTTAATCATCCAATTATGTAATCAGTGTGACTCCATTTTTGTTGTTGAGCAGTGAGCTCTAGGCAGTTGGCCTGCCTGCATGTGCAGGCCCCTATTGTACTGAGTAATATTTATTCTTATTGGCCAGTGAGTAAATATTGTGGGTCACAAATCCCACCGAGGTCTTTCCCTTACCGGGTTTCCTCGCCAAAAACATATGTGTTATGGTGTGCATTGATTCTTATTCTTTTGTTTCTCTTTACTGCATTATTATTTGCTAACTGGTATATTGGTTTGGATTGTAAAGTTTCAAATAAGTTTAAATCTTTCATCCACCAGTTAGATACTGATTCACCCCCTCCTCTCAGTTTTTTTGGGACTAACCAAATATCTAACAAGAAGAAGTTGTTATGTGCTTAACCGGAACTGTAACCCAGCATTAGGAGATGTTATTATACCAATTCATGATCTTCTAGATGTAGTGATCCAAATCTGTTTGTAAGACAGTGAGTCTTCCCTGGGTTGTAGCCCTTGTTGTTGTTTTTTTGGCGCGAGGGCTTCACTAACTAGGAAATATTATATCATGTGCATTCATATTAGGGGGTTTAATATCCCAAAAAATAAGCTCAATCTATTGGCTATTTTGAAAATAGGGGGTTTTTTAATTTGGGCTATGAAAAAATGTAATATATGGTAAAAATAGGGGGATTTTTAAATTCAGGTTGTGTAGTTAGTGGGAGGGGAGGACAACAAATAAATTTAGGGCAATATTTTTTGAAAATGGTGGGATTATTTAGTATGCCATGAACACACATGCTATAACCTAAGTTTACTCAGTGAAGCCCCCATGTTTTTGAGCAGTGAGCTCTAGGCAGTTTGCCTAAATCCATGTGTATTCCCCATTGTAATATTTCATATACTTTTAATAGAGTATCATCATATTTTTGGTAGGTTCCTACCATGGTCTAGGTTTTCCACATCAAAAATCTTGGTGTTATGTATATTCATGTTGTGTTTTTTATTTATGCTTTCATGTTTAATAATTAGATCTGAGATTAAGTTTAAATTGTGTAAGTTTGTGAGACAACTGATTCACTCCCCCCTCTCAGTTGTCTTCTTGGAATAAGAGCTATTCTGTCAGGATTGTGATGGTAGAGTAATGTTGTTGTATGTAGGTGGAACACTATGATATGTGGGTATGGGAGATGATTGAGATACAAATGGGAGACATATGGAAGGAGGTATATAATAATATTGATTGACAGGATTGCCCCCATGACCAACATCTGTAGGATTAACATTTTAAGCAAAATTAGTCATGATATAAGATGTAAATTTAGGCACACTAGGCAAGGATGTAGATAAAGGAATGGAATGATTATCTTGACTAGTGGTTTGAGAGTAACCAAGGATTTCAACACAACTTTTAATTGACATGATATTAGTGTCAACAATATGAGCAATGCCACACAAAAAATCAACACCAATTTTATCACTTTGCACCATTCTTTTTAATCCTTCAATCAATGGCATTGCCTCACTTTCTAGGTATTGTTGACTAATCTATTGTTGAAGATTTTAAAATTGATTGTCAATCTTCTCCAATTTTTCAATAGTAACCCTATTTAGTGATTCATCCTCATCATGAGAATTATGAAGAGAATGGGGATAAAAGACGTCATTTGTTCAGTTGTAGGAAGCATCAACAATCTCATGAAATAAGTTATCCAAATTAGGCTCCATATCCTTAGTAATAAAACCTTGGGAATCATTAATTCTATAGCTTCTTCTCATGGGAATATTGTAGGTAGGACTAATGGTAACAAAACTCATGCACTAAGGAGGGAAATTTGAATGCACAAATTGAATATTGTGACTAAACAATGCAATTTTTGTAAAAGTGATAGGTTAACCAATTAATTAAGAAATTTGATTTGTGAATTTCAAAGATAAATGCCTCTAAAAAATAACATAGCATGTCATAAATATTAGATCTAACAATAGATTTGAAAAATTATGCAACCCACAAGTGAATTCTAGAATTATAAATTAAGGTTTTTGTGAAATCAACCTCTAAATTTATGTAATTCAATTGAAAATGAGATCTATGAGTGCAAATTTGAATTTTAAAATTCATAAACAAACAGATCTAAGACAATGAATCCAAATTATGCAACCTATGAGTTCAAATTTAGAATTATAAATTAGGGTTTGTGTGAAATTAACCTCTCAATTTATATAAATCAATTGAAAACGAAACATGTAAGTGTAAATTTGAATTTCAAAATGCATAAACAATTAGATCTAAGAACACAAATTAGAAAATAAGGTGCAAGAAGTTAGGTTCACCAAAATGTGATGGTGTAAAATTAGGGTTAGGGTTTAATTAAGATTATAAAACCACTAAATGACCTTGTTGGTGTAAATAAATATTCATTTTGGATATTATTACACTTACTTAAGTTAACTTAGGATAATGCATCTCTTCGTAGTTTGGATTTGAGACACTTAGGGAAGTGTGCACATAGGGATAGAGCTTGTAGGAGAAATTCCACCTTTTGTGGTCTTATTTTGGTGTTACACTCCACATTCAGTGGGTCATCCACCTCTTGTGGAATATTATATTATTTCTCCTACCTACCCCTAGTATTTCTTACCTACCCTTGTTTCTCATTGAGCCACATGTCATATTTGTGTGCTCATACATCCATATGGCCTTGCCTATATAAGCAGGCCTATATTCATTGTATTGGTTAATCCAGTTGATCATTTTGCATATTGATGAGAATACAGTTTGTTCTTGTCATTCTATTGTCTCTTTTATGCTTTTCATTGTGCCCTTGATCTTGGCAAAATCCTACATGGTATCAGAGCTATTGGGGCGTCATTGATCGGTTTTTGGAGACATCGTGGAAGGCTTCTATTTTCGGATTTGGGGATCTTCATTTTTTGGGGGCGTCATATAGTGATTTGGACATCACCGTTGAATCTAGGAGGTCATTTCCATAAATTTCGACTATAAAGTCGACCTATTTTGGTGAGAAATTTTTTTTCCCCATTTTGGCTATTATCGTACGGATTTCGAAAAATTTAAAAAAAAAAAAAATTATTTTTCAAAAATTTCGAAAAAAAAAAAATCAAAGGCGAATAAAAAAAAATAAAAAAAGAATAAAAAAATAAAGTTTTTTTGCTGGTTTTTGGGGGTCCGCAGACCCCCCCATACCCTATACCTGCGTGTCGCAGGTGTTGCAGGCGCCGCTGGCCGTTTCGTCCTCCCGTCGTCGCCCGAGCGCCCAGGTCTCCCCGCCGCTCAGCACCTGTTCTCCCCACTAGTGGCCAGGTCTCCCCGTCGCTCAGCGACCGCTCGCCCGCCGATCTCTACACGTCGCCGCTGGCTTCCCTTGGCTCTGGCCGCTTCCTCCGCCAGCGACCACCAAAGACAGGTGGCCCCGCGTCCGCCATGTGGCAGGCGGCCACTAGCCTATGGGCTAAATCGTACACCAGTCATCTGCCATGTCATCTGCCATGCAAAGCTAACGCAGACCGCCCAGTCAGCCATTCGTACGGTACGGCAACTCAGTCACATGCCCAGTCAGCAGTCCGTACAGTACGGATGCCCAGTCAGCAGGGAGGTGAAGTTTTTGTGATGGTCATACGGTCGTCAAATTTAAAACAGTGACTTGCTGACGTTAGCGCCACATCAGCATTTTTTGAAAAAATTTTGACCCCTCTCCATTGGGCTTTTCAGTTTTGCAGTCCAACTTTGAAAGGCCATATCTTGCTCATTTTTGCTCCTTTTTTGGTGCAATTTTCATGATCCTCGTAGTGGTGTGGTTATTTTCTGATTTTGGTGCATAGGTTTTTTGGAATTTTTGGATTTTCTCAGCTGTACCTATCCAATCCTCAATTCTGCAACTTCAAAGGCCTCATTTGAGCTCATACGACCTCATTTTCAGGTGTCATTTTTTTTGAAAGTGCTTATTTTTTTGTCTACTTTCATAATCTATGATCAGATTTTAGAGATTTTGAGTGGAAATTGTACTTTCAGATATTGGTCTTATTTGGCCTATTAGGTACTTGTAAATTGCTTGGATCTTAGTTAGATCTCTTGCATTATCAGTTTGAGACTCTTTTGGCCTTATTGAGGCAGTTGTAAAATTGTAAATCAGAAGTCCACTTTGCCATTTTTTGCAAGTGGCCCATTGTATATGCACTACTTATAAAGTGCCAAAATCATCACATTTGGGGGGGGTTCTTTGATTGAGTAAATTTGGGGGGGTGTCTTGTGTGATTGTGCCTTTCTTTGTGCTCTTTCCTTTTTTGTTGCAATGAGTCCTAATAAATTTCCACCTTTAACTCCACATAATTATGCACCATGGAAAATTAAAGTATGGAGTAAATTAATGGAAAAGGGTCTCACACACTACATAGATGGAACAATTACAACACCACCTGATCCTAAGGCTGATCCAATTGCTTAATTAGAATGGCTCACAAAGAATTGCATGGCTCTTGGAACCTTATGCAAGTATGTATCAAATGACCTCATTTTTCACATTGAGAAGTGTAAAACAATCAAAGAGGCTTGGGATATGTTTTAGAAATTGTATGGACAAGTTGATGAAATCAGAGGCTATCTGATTGACAATGAGCTCACCAACTTAGATCCCAAGAGTTTTGATACAATCCAAGATTATGTCACCAAAGCAAATGAGCTAAGAGCAAAGCTTAAGGATTGTGGAATTCACAAAAAGGATGCTCAGTTGATATTCAACTTGTTGGATAAGCTTGCACCAAAATATGCAGCATTTGTGTCTAGCTTCCAAACTCATCATTTAACAGTGGGGAGTTCTTATGTTATGCCTTCATTTGATGCTTTCACTGAAATGTTAATATTGGAACAATCTAAGTTGTTGAACATGGGGTTTCTCAAGTCTTCAAAGTCCAAGGTTTTGGTGGCAAATTAAGGGAATCAAGGAAGTCAAGGTAAAGATTCCAACAAGAAGAAAAAGCAATCCAAGTCTAAGCCACACCTAGGAAAAAGGACAATCATCCTCTCCATCACAAGGCAATTTTTCATCCTCTTCCAAGAAGGGGACACCACCTAAGAAGGATCAACCAACTTGTGCATATTGCAAGAAGTATGGTCATGATGAGCATCAATGCCATGCAAAGCAAGTTGATGAGTTAACCAATCTTCTTAAGAAAAACAACATCAACTTTCCATCCGCCTACACAAAGAAGGATTCATCTCCTTCCTCTTCCTCACAGTCTAAGGGAAAAGGGCAAGCATTTGTGGCTACAACAGGTTCTTCACAGCAATGGATACTTGACTTGGGTGCCTCATATCACATGGGTTCTACAAAGGAACAATTTTCTTCATTGGAGCCATCTAAGGTACCTCACATTTACATAGGTGATGACACACAAGTAGAGGTTGAAGGGAAAGGTTCAATTGACATGGATGATGGAACATTTGAAAATGTTCTCTATGTTCCTAACTTGTCTACCAACCTTCTCTCCATCTACCAAATCACTCACTATGGGAATGGGAAAAAGGTTGAGTTTACACCAGATTCAGTTGTTGTAAAGGAACTTGATGATGATGCCTTGGTAGTAGTGGGACAAGTCAATGACAACTCAAGGCTTTATTCATTCTCCCACTTTGTGCCAAGTTCACCTTCTAGGGCCTTGCTTACTCATTCAAATTTAGAAAGTAAGCTATGGCATGAGCGGTTTGGTCACCTCAACTACCACTATCTTCAGCAACTAAGCACTAAAGACATGGTCATAGGTCTACCTTGAATTAGTTTTTCAGAGGGTGTCTATTCAGGTTGTTCCATGGGCAAGCATCCCGAAGAGAAGTTTGATAAAGAGAAAACTTGGAGAGCTTTGGAAGTTCTTCAACTTGTTCATAGTGATGTAGCAGGTCCATTTCCAGCACCTTCATTTAGCAAGGCTTGCTATGTTCTTACCTTCATTGATGACTACTCCCGCTTCACTTGGGTCTACTTTCTCATTCATAAGAGTGAAGTATTTGACAGATTTCAGGACTTCAAGACTCGTGTGGAGAAGCAATCAGGGAAAGTGGTCAAGATTCTTCGCACAAATAATGGAAGGGAATATGTGAACAAGAGACTTGAGGATTTTTGTACATTTGAGGGGATTGATCTTCAGCATTCTGTAGCATACACTCCATAGTAGAACGGGGTTGCAGAACGCAAGAATAGAACTCTCAAAGAAATGGCTAGCTGTATGATACATGCACATTCTCTTGATCCTTCTTTTTCGGCAGAGGCTATCAGTTGTGCCACACACATCTAGAATCGGGTTCCTCACAAAGCTTTGCAAGGTGTTACTCCTTTTGAAGCTTGGGCTGGTAGGAAACTGATTGTGAGACATTTCAGAGTCTTTGGGTGTCCAGCATGGGCTCGCATTCCTCTGTAGAAACACAAGGCATTGGAACCTCAGAGTCGGCCTTGCATATTTGTTGGATATCCTGAGGGTGTTAAGGCATACAAATTGATGGATCCAGAGACACATGAGGTATTCATTGAGAGGAGTGTTCACTTTGAGGAAAGCTCTCCTAGCTTAGCCTCTCTACCTCCTCCACCTTCCTCCATTGTGGATAGTGATGTTAGTGATTCAGATGATGAGACTCCTACAACTCTGACTCGCAGGGTTACACCTCTGTCGGGTCCACTTGCAGTTGAAGAGCCTCATTCTCCACCTCCACCTAGACCTCGTTGGGCTCGACAGACACTTGAGTCCGCAGGTTCTCTTGTTGGGGATCCTTTAGACACACAGAGAACTCGATCACAACATTAGGATCTTCCACATGCATTCATTGCTACCGCTTCTGATCCATAGACATTTAGGGAAGCATCAGGGGTTCCTGAGTGGGACCAAGCTATGGAGGAAGAGTATAGTTCCATGATGAGGAACAACACATGGGATCTAGTCCATCTCCCTAAGGGGAGAAAGATGGTTCGATGTAAGTGGATCTATCAGACCAAGTTTGTAGTGGATGGTAGTGTGGATAAGTATAAGGCTCAGCTTGTTGCGAAAGGTTTTTCTCAGGTTGCAGGTGTTGACTATACTGAGACCTTTGCACCCATAGCCAAGATGAACTCCATTCATTTGACACTTGCTATTGTTGCAGCTCATGGTTGGGCTGTACATCAGATGGATGTGAAGAGTGTTTTGCTTCATGGTGATCTTGACGAGGAGATTTATATGGAGCAGCCACAGGGTTTCATCCAAGATACTTCCTTGGTTTGCAGACTAAGGAAATCTCTCTATGGCCTTAAGTAGGCCCCCAGGGCTTGGTATGCCAAGATGGATTCCTTTCTTCTCTCTGCAGGGTTCACTAGGTGTCATTCCGATCCGAATGTCTACATTTTGTGATAGGATGACTCTCACTTGATACTTGTGCTCTATGTTGATGACTTGATCATTACAGGGAGTACTTTATCCATCATTAGTAGGGTCAAATCTGCTTTGCATGATAGATTTTCTATGACTGACTTGGGTCTTTTGCACTACCTTCTTAGGATAGAGATTTCACAGTCACCTTCTGGGATTACACTATCACAACCCAAGTATGCTCTTGATCTACTTGCACACTCTCATATGGCTGATTGTAAGCCTGCACAGACTCCCTTTCTTTCAGGAGTCAAGCTTGAGGCTCATTGTTCTTCTCCACCAATTGATGCCACTTTGTATCGTCAGCTTGTGGGTAGTCTCATCTACTTGACCCATACCTGCCCTGATATTTCATTTGTAGTTGGCATGGTTTCTCGCTTCATGCAGGAACCACATGAGCTTCATTGGAAAGCTGCCAAACGCATCCTTCATTACATCCAAGGTACACATCACTATGGGATTCACTATGCAGCAAGTACAGGACTTCGCTTGGTTGGTTACATAAACTCTGATTGGGCTAGCGATCTTGATGATCATAAGTCTACTTCTAGTTACAATTTTCACCTTGGTTCAGGCCCCATTTGTTGGCAGAGCAAGAAGCAACATGCTATTGCTCTCTCTTCGACTAAGGCTAAGTATCGAGGCGCTGTTAACGTAGCGACTGAGACCATTTGGCTCCAACAGATTCTCATAGAGTTTGGATTCACCACTCCACAGCCGACAGTTCTACATTGTGACAATCAGAGTGCTATCGCGATCTCGAAGAACTCGGTTCAGCACCAGCGGACCAAACACATCGAGATTCATATGCACTATATCCGAGAGCTCATCCAGGAGTAGGTCATTGATTTGCAGTATTGTCCTATAGCAGAGCAGGTTGCTGACATATTCACCAAACCTTTCACCAAGAGTAAGTTCCAATAGTTGCGAGCTCTCTTGGGGGTGCGGGATGTGTCATTAGGGGGGGTCAGCTGACTTCTCCTTCCTCTCTTATGGGGGGGACTTTTTCCTCTTTGAGGTTTTGTCCTTCTTCTTTGAGAGTCTTTTGTACATTCATCTCTCTTTTGGGGGGGAGTTTTTTCCCACTGGGTTTTCTCCCTTTCTCTATTTGTGAGAGATTGCATTGCATAGTTTTGCTTGCATTTGCATATTGTACATGGGTACCTATCATGGCCTAGTAGCCAGGACCCATCTTGCATTGTTGACTTGAGTCTTCATTCCCCTAAGTTGCACTTAAGGGGGGGTGTTGGTGTAAATAAATATTCATTTTGGATATTATTACACTTACTTAAGTTAACTTAGGATAATGCATCTCTTCGTAGTTTGGATTTGAGACACTTAGGGAAGTGTGCACATAGGGATAGAGCTTGTAGGAGAAATTCCACCTTTTGTGGTCTTATTTTGCTGTTACACTCCACATTCGGTGGGTCATCCACCTCTTGTGGAATATTATATTATTTCTCCTACCTACCCCTAGTATTTCTTACCTACCCTTGTTTCTCATTGAGCCACATGTCATATTTGTGTGCTCATACATCCATATGGCCTTGCCTATATAAGCAGGCCTATATTCATTGTATTGGTTAATCCAGTTGATCATTTTGCATATTGATGAGAATACAGTTTGTTCTTGTCATTCTATTGTCTCTTTTATGCTTTTCATTGTGCCCTTGATCTTGGCAAAATCCTACAGACCTAATTTTCCAACACATTAAGGAGGAGAGGAATCTAATAGATCTACCCTTGATTGACCAATATTTTAATTAGATTCCTAGATATTTTAATGGGGTTATATCCGCTTTAAATTGAATTCAATTCAATTGTTGAAGATTAGGGAAAGATAGTGGATTATTGAAGTAATCTAATAAAAATAATGGGCTACAAATGTTGTAGAGACAACGACCTAGATATGAGGAATAGAAGATTATTCAGATCTATTCCCAGAAGTTCAGCTTAATTTTTCAAGACCAGGTATCAATTTTCCATGGTCCTCTAAATTTCTCATGATCAAAAGCTGAACCTATCTGTCTTTGCAAATCTTGTCAATCTGATGCAATGGGGAGATTGAAAACCCCCACACTGACCTACCACAACCAACACTCCAAACACACATGCAAATGTGATGTTTATGTTAACAAAATAGATTAAAATGAACAATAAATTGATCAACAAACTTTACAGATTATTACTAAAACTTCAAGTATATTTGCAACACATAATGGTGAACCTATTGGCTTCACTTTACAGCATCTCAATCTGATTTGACCTAATCATAGGCTTGTAACAATACAATATTATTAGCAACAATAATGTCTTCTAAAATCCTCCTTCAATACCTCCAAAAATTACCATCAAACCTATAGAAACTCAACTCTAAACCTACAACAAACCATATCATATTCCACTCTTGGACTCTTAATAACAAACAAGATCTCCAACCTCTCTATCTGAAACAAATTTGTGAATTCTCCTTATTTATCCTAGAGAAAAATACTACCAATGATCCCTCCCCCAAAAATTAAAAAAATCCAAAACCAACTCCCTATCCTTTTTAACACCAAAATCTGTTGCAGAATAAGTTATTGCAGCCTCTCTAGAAGCCTCTCCCAAAACTGAAAAAAAAAAGACCATTATTTCAAAACCTACCCAAATAGTAACTCTACGTTATTGACCATTTTAAAGAATTTTTTCTAATATTAGGTCCTCACAAGAGGACTCCACAACCCAACCATCAATTAATATTCTCTACATATAGAGAAATTTAAAATTTGTGCAAAGATCCTTTCCCTACGTGGAGGATGCCCTGCACCAAACACCCATGGTAGAAAGAAAAGTGACCCTATCACTTATCAAGAGGAATTCAAGGCCTTCAACTTCTAATTTTTATAGCCAAGATGAGTCTTCAATAGATCTCCGATGTCATTTTACCAAATATTCTTAGTATTTCTTATTCCTTGTGCTCTTACTCGTCCCCTTGTCCAAAATTGTCTCTATTTCACACCTATTTGAAGCAAATTTTGGAATGCTAAATTGTGCCTCTGTGATGACACACAAAAATTCACCTTCATAATACTTTGTAAGATCTAAAACATTCAAAATAGGAGACATATTGAACGCCTTAGGCAACTTTACTTCATATACGTTACCTGAATCATGTTTACTTACAATCTTACATGGACCAAATTTCTTCATTTTGAGCTTATTGTAAGTACCTACTAGAAATATTTATTTTCTCAAGTGCACCATAACTTGATCTCCAACCTGAACCTCCTTATGTTTCCTCTTCAAATTATCCTTAGATTTATACTGAAAATATGTTTTTTTTAATGTGATTTCTTACCTCTTCATGTAGCTTCTTCAAGTGATCTGCAAAAACCTCTGCATCTACACTTTTCTTTTCAACACTATCAATCCTTTTTAAATTTGAAACAACTCTTGGATTTCTGCCATAAACTATTTGGAATGGATATTTATCTGTACTTCTAGATTCACCAAGTTGTTGTAGGCAAATTTTGCTTGAGGTAGAATCAAGTCCCACACCTTTGGATTGTCTCCAACTAGCCATCTCAACAAATTTATCAAGCTCTTATTCAACATCTCTGTTTGCCCATCTATTTGAGGATGGTAAGCTAAAGATAACTTCAAATTAGTCTTTATCTTCTTCCACAAGGTCCTCCAAAAGTATCCCACAAACTTGGTATCTCTATCTGAAACAATGCTCTTCAGAAGTCCATGTAGTCTCACTATTTCTCTAAAAAATAAATCTGCAATATGAACAACATCATTAGTCTTTTTACATGGGATAAAATGAACCAATTTTGAGAATCTATCCACAACCAAAAATACTAAATCATGACCCCTTTGTGTCCTTTTCAAACCAAGAACAAAGTCCATATTGATATCTTCCCATGTCTTCTCAAGTACAGGTAATGGTTGATATAACCAGATGTTTTGACTTTCTCCTTTAGCCATTTGACATATCCTGCAACCTTGCACATATTTCCTTGCATCTTTTTACAACTAAGGACAATAATAA
Source organism: Cryptomeria japonica (assembly GCF_030272615.1). Taxonomy (NCBI): domain Eukaryota; kingdom Viridiplantae; phylum Streptophyta; class Pinopsida; order Cupressales; family Cupressaceae; genus Cryptomeria; species Cryptomeria japonica. The sequence goes on from NC_081405.1 coordinate 251,608,990, forward strand.
TTTTCTCCTATAAGTGCCTTAGTCTTATCAAAACAAAAATGTCCTACAAGACCTCCACTATGTCTCTCCTTAATCAAATTCAATCTCATTGAACTTCTTGGAACACATAATTGATTACCTCTGAACAACATACCATCTTGGATCAAATAATCCAACCATGTGTCTCTATTTTCTACAATGGGCTCCATGAAATCCTTCCATGGCTCACTAAAATCTAGATCTTCTTTGTACAACTCCTTGAGCTCATCAAATCCCACAACTTGCACTTGCATTTCAATCAACAAATTATGCCTCCTGCTTAAAGCATCTACAACCTTGTTAGATTTCCTGCTTCTATATTTTAAAACAAATATATAAATCTATAGAAACTCTACCCATTTCATTTACACCTTATTCAATTTAACTTAACTACTTAGATATTGTAGTGCTTGATGATCAATGCATAAAACAAATTCCTTGGGTAAAAGATAATGCCTCCATTTCTTCAATGCTTGAACTATGACACAAAATTTTTTATCATAAACATAATACTTTTTCCTTGCATCATACAATTTATCACTAAAATAGGCAATGGGTTTACCTTCTTGGCTTAAAACAACTCCAATAACATTACCACTTGCATTACAGTCAACCTAGAATACCTTGCTAAAATTTGGGAGTGCTAACACAGGTTGTTCGATCACTTTAGCCTTCAACAAATAAAAGCTCTTTGCTGCTCCTATGGTCCACTTTAACTCCTTCTTGTTGCCTCTCATGGTCTCAAATAGTGGTGCACAATAACTACTAAAACCCCTAATGAGATTTCTATAAAAAATTGCTAATCTATGAAATGATCTCACCTCCGTTACACTTCTAGGTCTAGGCCATTCTATGATAGAAGTTAATCAACAACTTTTCATCTCTAAGCTTCTCAAAAATAAGCCTAACATGCATCAAATGTTCTTCTAGTGTCTTACAAAAGATCAAAATATCATCAAGATAAACAATCACAAATCTTCCCAAGAAATCTTTCAATACCTCATTCATCAACCTCATAAATGTATTGGGTGCATTGGTTAGCCCAAATGGCATTACAAACCATTCATACAAACCTTACAAACCATTCATACAAACCTTCCTTAGTGGTGTAGGAGCACCCCATCAAATCCTTCATGATGATAAGATGGAATCTTAGAAGGGTGGCTAAGGCATTAAAACATGTCTTTAGGATGTTTTGTATAAGTCTTCAATCATGCATTGTATGTTTGTAATAAGGAACCCCATCTTGTGAGTCAAACTCCTATTTTGGCATTTCTATGAGCCAATTAGGACTTTTGGACAATATGGGATAAAATATGTTAATTTCATGTGTTTTAAGATGTTTTAGGATGGTGTGAACTAGACCCAAGGCTTAGGAGGCAAAAGATGACATTTTGACAACTTTCGCAAAAGTTGTCAAAAGTTGTCATGAGCAACTTTTATGCACTTTTTGCATTTTTTATATTTCAAATTTTCTCAGCTCTAACCTCTTGGATTTTGATAGAGAGAAATTTTAGAGCCATATTTTAACCTTCTAGATCCAATTCCCAAGGAGTATTTGTACGGGGGAGAGTTTGATGCCAACAAATCAATAAAATTTTTGAGTTTTACTGCATTTCTAGAGTTTTTATCTATGGTATGGTTTTGTATGGATTGGTACCCATTCCAAATGTTGTGAATAAGTTGAAGGGGTGAGTTAACTTTTTTTTCTTTGATTTGAAACCTTTATTGTATATAGTACTCCAGATATTCAAGTTTTGTTGTAGGTACCTGGAAAACTAGGGTTTACCTTAGGTTTTCATCCTTCCATGGCCATATCTTGTACTTCCCCAGTCTGAGACTAATGGGATTTGGTGGAAGGAAATTATGGTCATTGTATTCTAGGATTCTAAGAGGATTTTTCAGGGAAAGCAATGAAGAAGTGTGTTTGGGGCAATCTTAGGTAGACATCTCTATGTGGCTACCTAGACCTTGAACAGATAGATCACCTTTGTGTGCAAATGGAGATGATCCCAAAAATTTAACCCTAGAATGCCTCATCACTTATGGTCCCTCACATTCCCAAGGGGTTATATTCAACCGGTTCACTCATCTAAGCATAGTTGCTTCACAAAAGAGGCCTAATTAGCCCTTTAAAATAGTCAATATCCTACTGGCTCAAACCCTTATTTTGCAAACCTTGACCCTTCCTTTTGGGGATTTGTGTAACTTCCAAAAGGGTGTATGAATCCATAATTTTTTTTCCTATGTGATTAGAATAATCTAGACTTAAGTCCCAATTACCCGCTAAATAGGGCTACAAGCCACTAGGCCTAATTGAGTGAATTTACAAAGGAATGAGCATGAAATCTTACAATCGGTGCTTTGTCTGACTCTGAGTAATCTTGTATAACCCAAAACCGATACACAAATGATTTTTGGTCCTTGAATGCATCAAGGAGTGTGTTGTTGCAAGATACCCCTTTTGAGTAGGTATGGGTCTTGAGGATTATGTGAGGTTCTACCTAATGTTGTAGAGCCTTGTCTTGAGAGGATCTTATTCTTGGTTTGTAGGGTCAGTGTCTTACATTGAGGTGTTTGACAGGTAACAAGGAGGCCTCTGCATCAAGTGGTATCAGACCTAGTAACGACTTTGGTAAATAGATAGAGGATTGAGAGATGTCAGAAGGACCAGAGGAAGAAGTCCCTAGAAGACCAATCACCAACATGGAATTGGCAAATATTGTGAGAGAGCAGGCCACTGCTTGCAAGGCAATGCAGAAGGAGCTTGAGAGGTTGAGAGGCAGAGTAGATGGGAAGGAAGATGGAGGCACTGATAGTGGTGATGAAGGGGATGAGGATGAGATCCCTATGCTAGAGGAAGAGGCACTTCCTCCTTATTAGAGGCACTTCCTTAATGCCCTCAAATCCATGGAGAGGAGAACCATGGAGCAGAAGATTGATTTGCCAACTTTCACTGGGAAGATGGAACCAAATGTTGTGGTGGATTGGATAGACTCCCTATCTAGTTTCTTTGAGTGTGAAGACATTATAGGATACCAAAAGGTGAAGATTGCTAAGTCCAAGTTGAAGGGAGCAGCCCTAACTTGGTGGAACTTTGTCCAAGAAGAAAGAGAGAAGGACAATAAGCCCAAGATTGTTTCTTGGAAGAGGATGGTTGCCTTAATTAAAGAGGCCTATGTACCCAAAGACTCTGAAATACAACTCCATAAGAGGAGACAAAATCTCAAGCAGAAAGAGATGGATGTGAACTCATATACAGAAGTTCCAAAGGATATGTATGAAGTCTAAAACAAAAGAGGAGGAGAGTGAGGAAGTTGTCTGGTACCTAAATGGACTAAGGTACAACATTCAAGAAGAATTGAACCTTCTTAGCCCGGATACCATTGGTAGATGCCATCAACTTGCTATTGAGGTGGAAGAGAAGATCAAAAGGAGACAAGAACATAACAATAAAGGAAGAGGAAGACAATAGAGGTGTGGAATAAAAAATTTCAGAAGCAAAGGAAATGGCTTTGGAAATCAAAGTGAAACTAGTCAAGAAAGCACTAAAGGAGAGAGTAGTTCCAATAAAAATGGAGGATACAATCAGAGAGGTAACTTCAGAGGAAGAAGACCACCATTTAGAGGGATATCTCAAGGTAGAGGTCCAATTAGATGCTATAACTGCAATCAAGAAGGACACATGGCCAATAGATGCCCAAAGAAGCCTACTAGTTCCATAGGGGAAAGAAGAAGTAATTTGATTTTAGAGGCTGACTGCCAAAGTGTGGCAAGTGAAAACATGTACCAAAGTGTCAATACCCCTGACAGTTATGGATACCCTAAAAGAGGTGAAGCCTTGATGATCAGAAGAGTAGTCACCACTATGAAGATGTCTGATAGAGAACCCCCATAGAGGAAGTCTCTATTCAAAACCACTTGCAAAGTCGATGGAAAGGTATGCAAGGTCTTAATAGACTCCGGTTCAATTGAGAACTTTGTGTCCCTAGAGATGGTAGAAAATCTAAAGTTGAGAAGACAAGCTCACCCTTGCCCCTACAAGGTCTCATGGCTCACACAAGGACAACAAGTTGTTGTGGAAGAGCAGGCTTGGGTAGAATTCTAGATTGGAACCTATAGAGATAAGTTGATGTTTGACATTGCAAAAATGGATGCTTGCCATCTCCTATTTGGGAGACCATGGTAGTTTGACTTGAAGGCACAACATGATAGTGCTAGGAACACATATTCCATCACCAAGGATGGTAAAGTGATTGAGTTGCAACCTTTAATGGAGGATGATGAAGAGACCAAACAAAAGGAGGCCAAGGTGTTGATATTAGGATGGAAGCAGTTCATGAAGAACATGGAAAATGAAGGCATGGTCTATTATGCCCTTATCCCTATTCCAACAGTAACCAAGGTGGAGAGGTCTGAGGATAAGAAAGAGGACAGATTGAAATTGACTGACCTTGCAGTGCAGCAGCTACTAGACAAATACAAGGTTGTCATCTCTGATGGCATGCGAAGGTCACTACCTCCCATGAGGGATATAAACCATTGTACAGACCTTATTCCTAGATCCACATTGCCTAATAAAGCAGCATACAAGCTCACACTAGATCAGAATGTTGAGATGGCGAAATAGGTTGAAGAATCATTGGGATCCGGATTGGTTGGAAAAAAGTTTGAGCCCATGTGCAGTCCCTATAGTCTTGGCACCTAAAAAGGAAGGCACTTAGAGGCTTTGTACTAACTCAAGAGCTATCAACAAGATTACTACCAGGTATAGGTTTCCAATACCTAGGATTGAGGATTTGTTAGATTGTTTGGGGGGTGCTAGATATTTTACAAAAATTGATTTGAAGAGTGGCTATCATCAGATTAGGATTAGGTCGAGAGATGATTGGAAGACTACCTTTAAAAAAAATGAGGGGTTGTATGAGTGGAAATTCATTCCCTTTGGCTTATCCAATGCCCCTAGTACCTTCATGAGGTTAATGAATGAAGTCTTGAGGGATTTCATAGGGAAATTTGTAATAGTCTACCTAGATGACATCCTAGTTTTCAGTCAAACCAAAGGAGAACATCTAAAACATATAGACCCAGTCCTAAGAAGATTGTATGAAGAGAAATTAATGATCAACTTGGAAAGGTGTTTCTTTATGCAGGAAGAGATCATTTAATTGGGATTTGTAATCTCATATGGTGAATTGAAAATGGATCAAGAAAAGGTGAGTGTCATATTGTCTTGGCCTACACCTAGGACAATGAATGATGTCAGAAATTTCCATGGCTTAGATACCTTCTATAGGAAGTTTATAAGGGGATTTAGCCATATTTGTGCTCCTATGATTGATACCATAAAAGGAGGACAAAAGTGTAGGTTCAATTGGACAGAAGAAGCAGATAACTCTTTTGAAATATTGAAGAGGAAAGTTGCAGAATAGTCGGTCCTTGCCCTACTTGATTTCAAAAAAATCTTTCAAGTAGAATGTGATGCTAGTCATATGGCTATTGGAGCAGTACTCAGTCAAGAGGGAAGACCTATTTCTTTCTTCAGTGAGAAGTTGAATGAGGCAAAGAGAAGATATTCATCCTATGACCTAGAGATGTATGCTCTAGTCCAATCATTGAAAAAGTGGAGACACTACTTGCTACCAAAAGAATTCATAGTTTTCATAGACAATCAGGCTCTCAGATTCATAAATAGTCAAGAAAAGTTGAATCACCGGCACATGAAATGGGTAGAGACCCTACAAGCTTTCACTTTCATCCTTAAGCACAAGAAAGGAGTCAAGAATAAGGTGGTAGATGCTTTGAGCAGAAGAATCCTAGCTGCAAATCAGATTCAGTTGGAGAGTGTTAGGATAGATTCTTTGAGATCTATGTATGAGGGAGATGAAGATTTTGGAGAGGCCTATAAGGTATGTGCTTTATTTGATGAACAGTTTCATGTTGAGTATTCTAAATTTCTGATTCAAAATGGATTGTTTTTTAAGGGTGCACAACTATGTATACCCAAATGCTCTATGAGATTGAATATAATTAAGGAAAAATATTGTGGAGCAATGGTAAGCCATTTTGGTCTTGACAAGACACTAGATCTAGTGAAGAGACACTATTTTTGGCCCAAACTATAGATAGATGTCAGGAGATTTGTAGAAACATGTGTAATCTGCCAAAAGGCAAAGGGAAAGTCCACCAATGCAGGCTTATACCAGCCTTTACCCATACCTTCAAGACCATGGGAAAGCATAAGCATGGATTTTGTTTTAGGATTGCCTAGGACAAGGAAGGGATATGATAGTGTTTTTGTAGTAGTGGATAGGTTTAGTAAGATAACACATTTATTACCATGCAAAAACACTTATGATGCTTCTTATGTAGCAAACATGTTCTTTAAGGAAATTGTCCCGATGCATGGTTTACCCCTGAGTATAGTCTCTGATAGGGATGTGAAGTTCATTGGTCACTTCTGGAGGACCCTTTGGAAGAAGCTTGGAACAAATTTATCCTTCTCCTCAACCAATCATCCCCAAATGGATGGCCAAACTAAAGTTGTAAACAAGTCACTATGAAATCTATTAAGATGTTTGACAAGATAGCATGGAGAAAGGTGGGATAGTATATTATCTCAAGTAGAATTCTCCTACAATGACTCAGTGAATAGGAGTACCAGTAAGTCACCTTTCCAAATTGTGTATGGTATCCACCCTATGGGTGTGATGGAGTTGAGAGAGCTACCTCAAGGAGAAACCATTAGTGCAGATGGAGAAACCTTTGCTACTGCCATCAAAGAAATCCATGACCAAGTTAAGACTCATCTTCAACAATCTTCAGAGAAATATAAGGCTCATATTGACAAAAAGAAGAGGGATGTTCAATTTGATGTAGGAGACTTGGTGTGGGTTCATTTGAAGAAGGAAAAACTTCCAAAAGGAAGACATATAAAACTAATGCAAAGAAAGATTGGCCCCTACCAGATCTTAAAGAAATGTGGTTCAAATGCCTATGAACTTCAACTACCATCTGACCTTGGTTTGTCACCTATCTTTAATGTTTGTGAATTAAATCTATATAAATATAGTGTTGATGCAGGCAAAGACATAATTTAGGTTGTTGTTGATGATGATGTTCCCAAACATGAACCACCATAGTTGCATAAAATCCTAGACACTAAGGTTGCAAAAGAAACCAAGAATAAAGCTTATATGGAGTATTTAGTGGCTTGGAAATGGCAGCCTGATTCTGAAGCAATATGGATGACTGAACAATAGATTACAACTCATGGTGCAGACCTACAGACTCTCCTCTCAAGTGGACTTGAGATTTCTTCTTCCGAGGAGTATGGTGCAGGAGCACCCAATCAAACCCTTCATGATGATAAGATAGACTCTTAGAAGGGTGGCTAAGGCATTAAAACATGCCTTTAGGATGTTTTCTATAGGTCTTCAATCATGCATTATATGTTTGTAATAAGAAACCCCATCTTCTAAGTCAAACTCCTATTTTGGCATTTCTATGAGCCAATTAGGACTTTTGGGTAATAGGGGATCAAATGTGTTAATTTCATGTGTTTTAAGATGTTTTAGGAGGGTGTTAACTAGACTCAAGGCTTAGGAGGCAAAAGATGGCATTGGGTAAGTGCACAAAGATGGTGGTCAAAAAGGGGGGTATAAGTGGACACTTTTTTTCTGAAATCAGGTGAACTTGAACTTGGAGGAAAAATTTGAAAGTCATCCGCTCAAGATATGAAGATAATCAAAGAAAAAATATTGTAGTACTCTGAATCTAGTTTCCAAACAACCAAGCTTTTTCAAAATTGGATAAGATTAAGGGGGTCAAATCCTTTGCACATGAAAAATTGACCCTGATTTTTTCTAAAAAACATAACATAGTGTCTGACGTGCGCATCAAAAAATTCATAGTTAGATTTAGTATTTTGACAAATCCTTTGGAAGAAAGATAGTTAAGAGTGAGCACTAGAAGATGTGTATTTCTTTGTAATTTTTTGTTGAGTATTTTTTTTTGATGATTTTTCCAATCGAGCACATCCTGAAAATTAGGTACCTATTTGTGCGCGAAGCATAAGTTGCAATAAACAAATAGAAAATACAATTATTTTTTTTGAAATTGTAAAGAGTCAAGTGCACTACAATAATATATAAAGTTTTTTAAATTTGGATAAGTATATCAAAAGTTATTCAAAAAATGGTGCACCTATGTCTGTGAGAACTATGGAGACACTAGTAAAAGAAATTCAATAATAATATGTTATTTTTGTTAAACCAAGTTGATAAAATAAAACACAATGGTGGCAATTTTAGGAATACCCACTTTATGAAGTGTAAACCTGATGATGACAAAGTTGTTAAACCAAGTTGATAAAATAAAACACATCAAAAATGAGAGAAATCGAGGGAAAGCAAACTTCCAAACCATAGCTTTGTCATCCAAGCCTATTTCCAAGCCTAAACAGTCAAAAGCGTGTATAGGGTACTTATAGTGTAAGTAGCGTGTGTGTGCTATTGTATAATATGATATTCTATATATAATATGTGTATATATATATAATATATGTAATATATAATGTGTATAATATGATATTGTATATATAATATGTTTATATACATATAATATATGTATATATATAATATATTAAACATATATATACACATGTAAGTGTATTGTCTCCCCCTCTCAAATGCATACAAGGTCTCTCTCTCTCTCTCTCTCTCTCTCTCTCTCTCTCTCTCTCTCTCTCTCTTTCTCCATACCCCATCCCTCTTTCTCTTCTTCTCTCCCTCCCTCCCTCCATACCCCACTGCAACTGTGTCCGCACTTCTATAGAAGTAAGTGAATTTATTTCTTGTCTGCTACTTCCTCTTTGATTTTTATCATGTATCCTCTCCTAAAAAAATTGATTGATGGATTTCTGTGTGTATATTGAATAGGAGGAATAGGGTTTGAAATTGAACCATGGGTGTATTACCGTGACAAACAAGGAAACCTGTAGCAATATTCTTCTCGAATGTGTTTTTAATGAGCAGAGCAGATATGGAAAATAGTGTCAACAAAGCAACATGATGAGTCAGAGTACCTGCAATATGTTTTTCAGAAGGAAACAACAGGTAGGAAGAGAAAGAGGGAGAGTAACACAGATGATGTCATGTAGAATGATAGTGGTGGGTATGCGAGAGTTCCCATGTTGTTACACAACGCCTGTCACCTAAAGAAATTAAAGTTTTTTGTATGCATGGCAGTGGTAGTATATGATGATCATCACTTGTCAAACAACTTGGAACGGTACATACCCATGAAAGAAATCAAGTGTTTAATTCCTATAGTCACAATCGAGATCATTCTTATAACCTTGCAAATTTAATAGCATCATATGTTTTAGAACTTAGGCAGCACTCTTAGGGTTAGGTCAAGCTCTTACACTTGCTTTTTAGCAAAGCCTCATTGTTGGTTCACTTGGAGTCTCGCTGACTGATGGATTTGTGTGTCTATATTGAATAGGAGGAATAGGGCTTGAATTTCAACCACGGGTGTATTACCGTGACAAACAAGAAAACCTGTAGTAATATTCTTCTCGAATGTCTTTTTAATGAGCATAGCAGATATGGAAAATAGTGTCAACAAAGCAACATGATGAGTCAGAGTACCTACAATATGTTTTTCAGAAGGAAACAACTGGTAGGAAGAGAAAGAGGGAGAGTAACACAGATGATGTCATGTAGAATGATAGTGGTGGGTATGCGAGAGTTCCCATGTTGTTACACAATGCCTATCACCTAAACAAATTAAAGTTTGTTGTATGCATAGAAGTGGTAGTATATGATGATCATCACTTGTCAAACAGCTTGGAACAGTACATACCCATGAAAGAAATCAAGTGTGTAATTCCTATAGTCACAATCGAGATCATTCTTATAACCTTGCAAATTTAATAGCATCATATGTTTTAGAACTTAGGCAATACTCTTAGGGTTAGGTCAAGCTCTTACACTTGCTTTTTGGGGAAGCCTCGTTGTTTGTTCGCTTGGAGTCTCGTTGTATGATGTTTTATTCATAACTTTAAATTTAATATATCATTTTATCATCCCACCATATGACCCCTTAGGTGTCATTAGAGGTCGTATTGTTTCCTAAGAGGTCATATGGTATCCTGTGACCCCTTCAAACCCCTCCTCTTTCCCTCCCTCCCTCTCTCTCTCTCTCTCTCTCTCTCTCTCTCTCTCTCTCTCTCTCTCTCTCTCTCTCTCTCTCCCTCTCCCCCTCTCCCTTCCTCCATACCGCTTCTTCTCTCCCACCCCCCTCTTCTCTCTCTCTCTCTCCCTCCCTCTACCTCTCTCCCTCTCTCTGCCTTTGCTCCTCCCTCTTCTCTCCCTCTCTCCCTCCCTCTACCTCTCCCTTCCCCCCCTCTTCTCTCCCTTTCTCTCCCTCTCATCTCTCCTCTCCCTCCCTTTCCCTCCCTTTCCCTCCCCCCTCTCTCTCTCTCTCCCTCTCCTCTCTCCTCCCCCTCTCTCCCCCCTACTCTCCCTCTCCCTTCCTCCATACCCCTTCTCTCCCACCCCCTTCTTCTCTCTCTCTCTCTCTCTCTCTCTCTCTCTCTCTCTCTCTCTCTCTCTCTCTCTCTCTCTCTCTCTCTCCCTCTCTCCCTCTCTCTACCTTCCCTCCCCCTTCTCTCCCTCTCTCCCTCCCTCTACCTCTCCCTTCCCACCCTCTTCTCTCCCTCTCTCCCTCTCCCTCATTCCCTCTCTCCCTCTCCCTTCCTCCTTACCCCTTCTTCTCTCTCTCTCTCTCTCTCTCTCTCTCTCTCTCTCTCTCTCTCTCTCTCTCTCTCTCTCTCTCTCTCCATCTCCCTTCCTCCATACCCCTTCTTCTCTCCCATCCTCCCCCCTCTTCTCTCCCTCTCTCCCTCCCTCTACCTCTCTCCCTCTCTCTACCTTCCCTCTCTCTCTCTCTCTCTCTCTCTCTCTCTCTCTCTCTCTCTCTCTCTCTCTCTCTCTCTACCTCTCTCCCTCTCTCTACCTTCCCTCCCCCTCTCTCTCTCTCCCTCTCTCTCCCTCTCCCTCTCCCTTCCTCCATACGCCTTCTTCTCTCCCACCCCCCTCTTCTCTCCCTCCCTCTACCTCTCTCCCTCTCTCCCTCCCTCTACCTATCTCCCTCTCTCATCTTCCCTCCCCCCCCTCTCTCTCTCTCCCTCTCCCTCCTTCCCTCTCTATCTCCCTCTCCCTCTCTCTCTCTCCCTCTCCCTCTCCCCTCTTCCTTCCTCCATACCCCTTCTTCTCTCCCACCATCCCCCCTCCTCTCTCCCTCCCCCTACTCTCCTCTCTCTCTCTCTCTCTCTCTCTCTCTCTCTCTCTCTCTCTCTCTCCCTTTTCATTCACATCTTTTATACTACCAATAGCACATACGGGGTACTAAAACTATTAGTTCACTACCCTGCCATAACTTTTTTAAGGCAATTTTTAAGGCAAAGGAGCATGTACGTGGTACTTATTACTCATAAGCACGTACGGGGTACTATTCCCATTATTCGTTACCCTGTGATAACATTTTTTAGGCTTAGTAGTGCGTACGCGCTACTTATCAGTCCAGAATGGGAAAAAAGAATATCGTTGGGCTTGTCAACATTTTATGGTCTAATAGCGCGTACACGGTTATTAATGCCAATCTTGCAATTTTTCATTGCATGCAACTAACAGTTTTTGGAGCAGGCAAAAAAATGCTAATAATTGAAAATGGCTTTGAGTCATCGAAAAACAAGATAGGTCATTGTATAGGAGCCTCACGCGACCCCATGGGATCAAATAGATCGACCATATGTGTCTTGGATTTGAAGAAATAGTCTATCAAATTTTGACAATTTTTTGGACTCAGGGCAATTGAGAGATCGCACCGGTACGATATGACTCTCGACGTTCCGGCACTTTGGGATGCATGACAGGGACATGCCTAGCATAGACCTACCCACTCAGACATGCTCACGATGATGGTTTGTGCACACGATGAACAAATTTTGACCATTGCGAGCGTGAGGGTTCTCTCGCACCAAACGCATTGTTGTTTATATTCATATTGTCAATTTTTGTTGTTTATATTCATATTATTGATTACATATGCAAATATTCATTTAAATTTATAAAAGGGCAGCCACCAAATACAACGAATACACAATAATGAACTGAATACAAGGAGTTTTGTAGAGTTAATTATGTTGGTATTACAATAGGAAGGAAGATTGTTGGCATTTCAATAAAGATATTGAGAAGGTTGTTGGAGATTATTGATATAACTGAAGAAGGATTATTACTGTCTTAATAATATTATTTTGTCATTGATGTCAAGAAAGTGATTTTCTGATTTAGTATGATGTTGCCATATCTTGAGAATTAGAATATTAAGAGGTAGGTAAGTGACACAAAAAGAATGTGATAATAAAGGGGAGAAATGAGTTATTCAATCGGAAACTATTACCGAGTTAGACAATGATGAGATCACATTGTTTTGATTGTTTTGATATCCTAAATATGTTGTTGATTTTAAGTTTAATACTATACTATGTCACTGAGCAAGGAACCTAGTCAGTAACCCCTAAGGTACCTAGTCGGTAAACCCTAAAGTTATCGATATTAGTTAAAGAAGGCAGAATGTCTACTGAGTGAAGTTTAGTGTTAACTAAGTAACAACCGAGTTATAATAGATCGCATTGGATGAATACAAGCATTATTTAATAAAGGATGTTGATGAGTGGGAGTTGATTAAATGATTGGTATGTCGTGCATGAAGTTTGTTAAGGATCTATGGCAATGGAAAATCAAGAGGAAGATCTACAGCACAGATTGAACCGCAATAACCTAGCACAAGTTCCAAGGAAGGAATGCAAGTTCCAAGGCGAGGTAAAACATTTTTCAGATTGAAGGATACATTGAACCTGGTCAAGTTTGAAGATCTGATGGTTAAGATTGATCATGGGAAATGTGATCAAGGAGATTAAGCAGTTAGAATTGTTTATAAATAAGGAATTGTTGATGAATAGTGTATGCGGGCAAATGTATGCACAATGATGCTACAGTAATGTTTACCAAGCACATAAGCTTGAAGATCTGATTGAAGAATAGATTGAGAAGCCCAACAAGCCCAACAAGGGACAAGATAAGTCTTATTACAAGATTGTTTTGAGCAAAAAGAATCTGCTTTAGCATTTCAAATGTGAAGTTGCAGATATATTTTATTACTGCTATTTATTTTGTAAGTGACAGAAAATCTCTTAACCAATTGGACCTAACAGTCTTATTTGTAAATCCTCTAGAAAGGTAACATTCTAGTTGAGTGTTTGAAATTCTTTAACAAGGTCACTTCTAACAAAGTACAAGATCCTAAAAGATCTGAGGGAAATCCCTTAACCGGGTCACATCTAGCAATGTGTTTGTAATCTTTAACAGGATTTGTTTTTAACCGAGCATACTCTAGAAGAGTATATTTCTTAGTGGGTCCGAAATCCCATAGTGGTTTTTCCCTATTTGGGTTTCCACGTTAAATCTGGTGTTATATGTGTTGCGATGTTATCTGTCCATGAGTTTAAATGTTTTACAGTTTTAACTATATTCTGTAGTATATGCTACCGAGGTTGAATCTGTTGAATATATTGAAGATTAAGTTTGTATGATTCACCCCCCACCCCTCTCATCTTATTACCTATTGACTTCAGAGCTTTACAAGGAGTTTTCTAGGGTTAATTCAACATTTTAGAAATTTTATCAAATCATACTCCACGATTGCAATGTTTTATATCATATATTTTTGTTGTTCATATTCATATTGTTGATTACATATGCAAATATTCATTTAAATTTATAAAAGGACAACCACAAAATACAACGAATACAAAATAATGAACTCATTACACATTTATTGGATCTAATATCAATATTTATATGTATAAAAAAGGCATGTCTGCCAAGTCAATACAAGTATTACAAAAATGTGGTATATGCCATGTCCAAATCTATATACAATAAAAATGTAGAATATATCTACATGTATTGGTCATTCTATGACCAAAAATAACACTATATGATCCTAAACTTGTTGTTGGATCATCAAAATCAAGCCTCTTCGATGCAGTATGCGACTCTATAGATGGCTGCAAAACCACAATTCAAAAGCCAAGTTAGAATTCTTTTGTAGAAAATAGTTCACTATTAACAACATAACTATGCATTTAACTTTTCCTTTGAAATTGAAATGTAGATTACTTCATCATCTGATCTAGGAGCTAATGTCTTTGCTCTCATCTTCTTGTCACTCTTAGGAGTTTTCTTAAAGACATACTTAAATGGATCCACGTTATGGTCGTACTGCAAAGGGGTCTATTGTAGATTAAATGTACAATTAATACAATGTACTAACATAAATATATCAAAAACACTTAAAAGTTAGAATATAGAGAACAATGACGTACCTATGCCTGAGATGTGTCTCCAATGGATTGAGGATGGCTCACCATCGATGTAGAAACTATCGCTATTACCTATACAAAAACTATTCAAAGATTAAATAAAATTAATATAATGATAAGTATTGAAGGTTAAAAACAATTTATTTTACATATCAAACAAAAGTGTACCAGATCCTGAGATGCTTCTCCAGTGCAAGGAGGAGGGTTTGCCATTGACGAAATAGGTATGGATATTTCCTATATGAAAAAATTATAAGATTATAATATATCACAAGTTCACATGTACGCGTGCATATAATCATGAAATCAAGAAAATAAAGTAGAGATACATACCTCTGCCCTCTCTTGATCCGCGGGCAAATCAGGTGCATTCAACAAATCCACAAAGCTCAATGGCCACTGTACATGTAAAATAGACAAAAAACACTAATCAATCTACAAACCCCAACTAATACTTGATTTCAACATTTTCAAAAAATTGTAAAACTAAAAATGTGTTCAATTACCTTCTTCCCACATTTTGGCATCTTCGAGGAATTCTTTATCTTAGGATGAGCCCTAGATGCGGAGGGGGTACCCTAAAAAAACAAAATTAACATGAGATATTAGTATAGATAATAAATTAAACATAATTTTAAAAATCTAAAATGAAAGACTTGCATATTCCATCAAAACAATACATAAAAAGAGTTGTACAAAATATGATATCGTATAGCCTTATAGGCCAAAATCGATCACTGAGAGCATGATGTCATCAATCTAGGACATTTTGTCCCTTGTCAACACCTACAAACCAGAAATTGGACGAAGCATTAAAGATAGTATATCTTGTTTTTTTTTGAACTCAAAGTGTACTATTCTATTTTAACATGTTACAAAATTTATACCTCAAGCATCGAAGTTGCAGCTATAGTAACTGGGGGAGGTGTATGGGATACTACTGTTGCATCCTGAAATGGATATTATTTGTCTCAATTTAAATCGATGTATAAATGAAAATTCATTTATGTAATTACAAATTTAAAGTGACTGATAAATAAAATGTTATGAATTAAAATCAACACACCTGTGTCTGTGGCTCATGAGAAAACACCATGTCCATCAACTCATTTGTCAACATGACATCCTCAACCGTGTGAGCCTGACATCTACAACTGCAAATCGTGCATAGATGATATGAGGTTCCATCTGCACTGACTGCATCATCTATCCCTGAGCATATCCCCGAGCAACTAACCCACATATGCTGGATGGGCTCTTTGTCACCCTCTAATGGCTCATCATCCAATACAATAGGGTGTGCTAATGGCGTCCCATGCTGGATGATGGCACCAGTCAATGTTGTGGCTGCCTGAAGAGTTTGTAGCTCCATCGACTCTTTCAGCTCTAATGGGATAGCCCAATGCACCTTGGGTTTGGGTTCTAAGGGGCGGTGACTCTCCACGGGTAATCACCTATGGGCTCCGGGTCTATCTTGGGTAGAGCCACCACCTCTACCATGAAACTCTCTCATGTCAAAATAGTTTGGCCGCACATTGAGCACAAACTCACAATATATTTTTCTCAAAAAATATAATGGCACCTCATAAGTATTACAAGGTGGATCATCAAAGACCATCCACCACCTCTGCCAAAAAAATTCTTCATCTGCACATTGGTACACCAATGTATGGGAAACCTCTTTGCATTAAGAGGTAATGACTAACTGGTTTTGGGATCAACAAAAAGGGCACATATTTGTTGTTTAGTAATATTTTTGTTTTTTACTCCATCGTATGATAGCCCATTGGCATAGAATTGACGACACCTATCCCTAAAGCTTCCCCATTTGGTAATTTCTATGGAAACAGCTATGGCACCACTAGCTAATGTTTCTAGGCTAGTGGCAAGGGATTGATGATGGTCAAGTTTAGAAGTTTTCAATTTAACAATCAGTCTATTAATTTTAGACATATTTTGTCCTAACTGATTAATTAATTCTTCCTGTGTTTCGGGTGTGTGGTCAAAAGGAGGAATTGGGGGTTGTTCTTGTGTGTTTTTAGGAGGTGCATTTGGTTGTTCTTGTGGGTTTTCAGGAGGTGCATTTGGTTGTTCTTGTTCTGGATTAGAAGAATCTGGTTTTTGAAACAAAAAATGAAAAAACCTAATCAAAATTAATGAAATTAAATTCAAAATGTAAAACAAATTACATAAACCAGAAAGAAAGACAAAAATAAACAAAAACTAACCTTGATCCATAGCTTGGAGGACAAATATAGCACCCCGCTCGAGGTTCAAGAGAGGAAATGGGGAAAAAACGAAGTTAAAAATGCTCTACTCATGGGTAAATGAGACCCAGTTTTTTTTTTTTAACTTTTTTTACCAAGCACTGCGTATGCGGTTTTATTTGGATTATTAGCATGTACACACTCATTTTCCTATTATCAGTGTGTACGCGCTCATTTTCCTAAGCGTAGCGTGTACGCGCTCATTTTCCTAAAAGCAGCGCGTACGCGCTACCTTTTCTAGGCTCGGGAAGAACAAACCTAAGCGCATATGCAGGAATTTCAAATTTTAAAACAGCGTACGCACTGCTTGTTTTTCCATTTTTTTTTTGGGTGGTGTCCACTTTTCTGACCACCATCTTTGTGCACATGCCCCATTTTGACAACTTTCACAAAAGTTGTCAAAAGTTGTCATGAGCAACTTTTATGCATTTTTTGCATTTTTCATATTTCAAATTTTCCCAATGGCTATAACCTATTGGATTTCAGTTATGAGAAGTTGTAAAGATGTATTTGAACCTTGTGGATCCAATTACCAAGGATTAGTTGTACGGAGGAGAGTTTGATGCCAACAAATCAATAAAAATTCTAAGTTTTCCTGCATTTCTGGAGTTTTTATCCGTGGTACGGTTCTGTATGGATTGGTACCCATTCCAAATATTGTGAATAAGTTGAAGGGGTGAGTTAACTTTTTTTTGGCTTTCTTTTGAAACCTTTATTGTATATAGTGCTCCAGATATTCAAGTTTTGTTGTAGGTACCCAGAAAACTAGGGTTTACCTTAGGTTTTCATCCTTCCATGGCCATATCTTGTACTTCCCCAGTCTGAGACTCATGGGATTTGGTGGAAGGAAATTATGGTCATTGTATTCTAGGATTCTAAGAGAATTTTGAAGGGAAAACAAGGAAGAAGTGTGTTTGGGGCGATCTTAGGTAGACATCTCTATGTGGCTACCTAGACCTTGAACAGATAGATCACCTTTGTGTGCAAATGGCGATGATTCCAGACATGTAACCCTAGAATCCCTCATGAAGTATGGTCCCTCACATTCCCAAGGGGTTGTAGTCAACCGGTTCACTCATCTAAGCATAGTTTCTTCACAAAAGAGGCCTAATTAGCCCTTTAGGACAGTCAATATCCTACTAGCTCAGACCCTTATTTTGCAGACTCTGACCCTTCCTTTTGGGGATTTGTGTAACTTCTAGAAGGGTTTCTGAATCCATAATTTTTTTGCCTATGTTTTTGGAAGAATCTGGACTTAAGTCCCAATTACCCACTAAATAGGACTACAAGCCAGTAGGCCTAATTGAGTGAGTTTACAAAGGAATGAGCATGAAATCTTACAACCTATGCTTTGTCTAACTCTGAGTAGCCTTGTATGACCTAAAAATGGTACACAAATGATTTGTGGTCCTTGAATGCATCAAGGAGTGTGTTGTTACAAGATACCCCTTTTGAGTAGGTATGGGTTTTGAGGATTGTGTGAAGTTCTACCTAATGTTGTAGAGCCTTGTCTTGAGAGGATCCTATTCTTGTTTTGGTGGGTCAGTGTCTTATATTGAGGTGTTTGACAGGTAACAAGGAGGGCTCTCCATCACTTAGTCTTTAATTCTATCTTCCATTCATCTCCCTCTCTAATTTGAATATGATGGCACCTGCTCTTCGAATAAATATTGGTGAAGTACTTAGCTCCACTTAAACAATCCATGATATCATCTATTTTAGGCAATGAGAAACTCTATTTGATAGTAATCTTGTTTATGGCTCTCAAATCCATGCACATTCTTCATTCTCCACTCTTCTTTGTTGATAACACCACTGGTACTACACAAGGGCTCAAGCTTTCTTGAATCAAACCCTTCTTCAACAATTCAACAAATTTTTTATTGAGCTCTTCACTCTCTGTAGGCGAAATTCTATGGGCTTCCTTGTTTGGAAAACTTGTTCTTGGTATCAAATCAATCTAATGGTCGATCCTTCTTATTGGTGGGAGCGGGATTTTGGCACATTATTTGAAATAACATCCTTAAACTCCTACAAAAAAATTATAATTTGTATAGGAACATCTTCCACATCTTCACAATTAGCCTTAGGAATCAAAGAAAAACAAAATTTCTTATGCTTCATACCTTCTAATAATTTCCTTGCATCAAACAAACAAACTCTGGTATTACTATAAACTTGAGTCACATCCTCTTTTAATGGCTTCAATTTATGATTCACTCCATCCTTAGTTATCATGTAAGTATTTGTATAACCATCATCCATAGCTTTCCTGTCATATTGCCAAGGTCTTCGTAACAAAACATGACATGCATCCATAGGAATAATATCACATAAAATTTCATCAAAATATCCTCCTATCTTAAATTTTACCTACATTATTTATTGATCAAAAGCTTCTGATTGTCTTGTACCCATGCTATCTGGTAGGGATTCGGGTGCCTCCTTTCAAGCTTTAGTGTTCTCACCATCTCTTCTAACACAATGTTGTCCATGATTCTGCTATCAATGATGACATTGCAAGCCTTCCCTTCACATTTGCACCTTGTCTTGAACAATTTATTTCTTTGAGTTGGTTCACTATCTTCATTCAACAACACTCTCCTAGTCATCAAGATTTCACCTTCTTCTGTTTCTTTCAAATGTGATGATCATGCATCTTCTTTGTTGTTTGCTGCCCTATTCTGATTTTCTGATCTTCTTCTTGGTCTTTCTTCTTCATGTGGAAAATCATATGCCCTATGGCCTTCTTCTCCACACTTTAAAAGAATTCCTTTGAATGATCCTCTTCCAAAGCCTCTACCTGATCTTCATCTACCTCTTGATTTTTGATCTCTAGGACTAGAAGAATCATCATATCTTGAGTCATGCTGCTTCCTTGGTCTTCACTTTTATAATTTTTTTGATTGGTATCATCATCTTTGTAGGTTCTCCCTCCAGACTTTCTTCCATGTCCTCTTCCACTTTGTTTGTTTTCAGATCTTTTTTTCATTTTCTCCTCAATCTTTAAAGTAATCTGGTATGCATTTTCCATTGTAATAACTCTCACCAAAGTCATTTCCTCTTGTATGCTTGGCCTCAAGCCATTAATATGCCTTGCAACATTCTCCTTAGTTGCTTCAATATGCCCAGTTCTAATGAGGATTCTGTGAAACTCCTCAGTATAATCCTTTATTGTCTTGGCTCCTTGCTTCAATCCTTGCATGTTCTTATAGATCTAATTCATAGTCTACAGGAATGAACTGCCTCTTCATTTTCTCCACCATTTTGTCCCCCCTTGTGATCTTGTCCTTTCCCTTTATTCCTCTTTCTAATGGGACTTCTCTCCACCAAATGGAAGCATGTCCTTTTAGATTGGTTTTAGCAAACCTCACTCTATCAAGATCTCCTATTTCCTCAAACTCAAAATACTCCTCCATATCATTTAACCAATCTACCAATTCTTCTGAATTTAATTTTCCACTAAATGTAGGAACATCAATCTTGAGTATTTTTCTTATATTTGATAATGCAATTAGCAATGGATCATTGGCTACTATTGTTGTTTCATTTCTTTGTTCACTTGTTTGGTTGGCTTTCTCCAAACTCTCTTCTTCTTCAGCACTCACTAGGTCCCTTATTCTTGCAAACCCTCTTCTAATCTCTTCTTGTAAGGTGTCAACCTGCCTTCTCAAGGCTATGAAATCATCATCATGAACAAAATTATTACCTCTTCCTCTACCTCTAGCTTCAACTCTACCCCAACCATGTGGGATTCCTCTTACATACATTTTCCTAACACCTACAAACTTGACCTTAGTGCAAGCTACCTCCCTCCAGTGAATCTGTCTGGACACTTAGAATCTTTTGGCTCTAATACCAATGATGCAACAGGGAGATTGAAAACCCCCACACTAACTTGCCACAACTAGCACTCCAAACACACATGCAAATCTGATATATATGTTAACAAAATAGATGAAAATGAACAATAAATTGATACACAAGATTTACAGATTATTACTAAAACTTCAAGTAGATTTGCAACATAGAGTGGTGAGCCTATTGGCTTCACTTTACAACATCTCAATCTGATTTTACCTAATCATAAACCTGTAACAATGAAGTAATATTAACAACAATAATGGATTCCAAAATCTTCCCTTAAGACCTTCAAACTTCACCTTCAAACCTACAAAAACTCAACTCTAAACTTGCAACAAACCATACCATACTCCACCCTTGGACTTTTAATAACAAACAATCTCCAACCTCTCTATCTGAAACAAAATCTGGAAGTTCTCCTTATTTATCCTAGAGAAAAATAGTACCAATGACCCCTCCCCCCAAAATTAAAAACTCAAAAAGGTCAACCCCCTATCCTTTTTAACACCAAAATCTACTACAAAATAAGCTATCGTAGCCTCTCTAGAAGCCTATCCCAAAACTAAAAAAAAGACCATTAATTCAAAATCTTCCCAAATAGTAACACATATGTTATTGACCATTTTTAATAACTTTTTCTAATATTAGGTTCTCACGGGAGGACTCCACAACCCATCCAACAATTAATTTTCTTTGCATGAAAACAAATTTAAAATTTGTGTAGAGATTCTATCCCTACGTGGAGGATGTCCTGCATCACATTCCTCTTGAAAGTAGATTTGTACTTGTTCATGTACACAATGAAGAGGGGGAAACTTTTGGAAATAATGGTTTTCCTTAGCTCAAACCTTGGTTTTGGAATCAACCATGAAATTGGATTGAAAATGTAAATGAAGTACTGCAGTAAAATACTTTCCTTTTGAGGGAAAGGCTGAGAATGAATGAAACACTATATGATATACCTTAAATGAAGTTTTGTTTGTTTCCATCAAGGAATTAGGTTTGTATGTAGATTATCTTTATAAAACATAGAACATGAATGCCATCTCTAATGATTGAATCTTGACCTCACTTTTTCTATAATGCTTGATAGAAGACTGATTGCTTGCTCACTTGAATGTAGGATCTCAGTTTTTCTCTCTTGATTTGATTAGGAGTTTGAATTAAGTTTGAAATGAGAGGAGTAGAGATCCTTTTATACTTTCATTTTAGAAATTGAATTAAATTTTTGACCTAAGCTGACACAAGATCTAATTTCCCGCTCTCACTAGGTGACCATTAAGAGGGACCAATTTGGGGTCTAATTGAAAGGCCTAGGGTGTATACACCTTAGTCCTCATTTAGGACCAGGGCATGGCACATCCTAGTCCTAATTTTTGACTAGGGCATGGTACGTCTTGGTCTTGGAAATCAAGACTCTAATCAGGGTATCAAGCTAGAAATATAGTAAAAATGTGAGATAAATAGGTGGTGTGAGTAGAACCAGTGTTATAATCGGGCCTTGGAGTACAAAACATCAAAGTAAGGCCCAAGTGAGGACAAAATTGTAGGCAAGTACAATTTAGGATGCCACAACACTATTGTAGGATCACGCTAGTGTCAAACATCATATAGAAAAGATTGACTATGTTATTCATTGAAGGGTTAGTGAAATCACTTAAGGGGCTAGTCAAGGTTTCTGAACCACCTACCCTACAACAAGTTGTCATGTAGCACTTGACATTCGAGAATTTTATTCCAAATAATTTATTTCAAACCAAGACCTTCATTCTAAATAATTAATTTCACAAAACATATAACAAACAAATATTTTTATATCAAGACCAAACATTGAGGCAAGGAAAGAACTGAGAAGAAAAGTTGTGTTCAAACTAGAAGGAGCCATGATCACCTAGAAATAGTTGTGTTTAAAATTTTGTAAAGATCTAAAATAATAATTTCATTAAACTCCTCTTAAGATTAGTGTAGAAAGTTGTTTCGCCATTGATAACTTGATCACCTTTGATTTTAGTTGTGGGTTGTAGGATTTTTTGAACTAATCTAGATTAGAGTGGGTGATTATGTAAAATCTTGTTCCATGCATTTTTAGATGAAAAAATTATTAGGGAGAATATAGCTAAAGAAGTTTTTCAAAAATAATTTTGAGATGTGAAAAATGGAGATGTAGGATATACTAATAGATCAAGATCCGTGGGATGTTGTTCATGATAATATTTAGAGGCATGTAGATCCTACTTTGGTTGCTCAATATGATGTTATAGATTGTAAAGACAATGGTGTAATTAGATTGTGCTTGGCATTCTTTATTTTAATAAATGTTCATGAAGATTCTTCTATAAAGAAACTATGGAAGAAACTTGGTGAGATGTATAAAGCCAAATATTTAGGGAATGTGATTTTCTTGAGGAAAAAATTATATTGCTTGAGAATGGAAAAGGGTGAAAAAACCATCAACCACCTAGAAGCATTCAATACATTGGTGCCTCTATTAGTGTCAAAATGGATGTAGAGGACAAATGTCAAATGGATGAAGAGGACAAATGTTAAATCTTTGTTCTTTTCTCGATTCATAAGATTATGTTGTTATGGATATCGGGAGTACTCATGTTATATTTACGACTAAATATGGTGTGAGTTTCTTACTTTCTAAAGAGATAAGAAAGAAGGTATCCATTAGTTCCAAGGAAACCCTAAATGTTCATGGAAGGCCTAAATAAAAAAAGCAAGAATTATGAGAAGTGTGGTAGTTCCAAGTCCAAGGGAATATTAAAATCTCTTAGAAATTCCAAATTTATGTCTTGGAATTATCGTAAACTTGCACATAAGTGAAAAGAAGCAAAATAAAATATTATATTATGATCCTAAGCTTGAGAAGGAAGATGGTGATGCATTTATTACAAATTTGGTGACTCATATAGGTAATTATGCATGGTTAATTAACTTAGGTGCATATTTACATATGAAATCTAAAAGAGATTGGTCTTCTAAATATGAAGAATTTGATGGAGGTAAGGTGTACTTATGTGATTATTCTTGTCTATGTCAGGATAATTGGTGAATAACTGAGAGGGGGGGGGGGGGGGGGGGGGTGAATTAGTTGTTAACAGATTATGTGAATTAAAGCACTTAAAACCTTATACCAAAATAATTAATTAAGCAAAGCATAAATGAAAACCAGGGAATCAATACCATGCAGCCATAACACATGACACCATGATTTGTATGTGGAAAACCTCAATGAGGAAAAACCGTGGTGGGAAACCCTACCCAGAGTCAGATGATACTTCTGCAACAAGTATATGGTTACAATAAGGGCATGCACATGTAGGAAGGCACATTGCCTAGAATGCACTGCTCATCATAATGGAGTCTCACTGACTACAGAGATGTCAACCACCTCAAGATATTTGGACTACAATCCAGAGAGAAGAATTGTCAATGATAGCATCAAACATGCCAGATTATAGTTTTAGTTAAGCTCAATACCAGAGGTCTAAAACCTCTTACATAAACCCAACTCGATCACTTATGATCGACCAAATCCTCTGCACAAATGATTATTACATTATTAACTCCTTGTCATTCCCATATCTATCCATATATGATCCACAATGAGATCTTACATATATTTATACCAACCTGGGACTTAACCAATTAGGTTGGCCACCCAAATGAAAAAATAATAGATCCATTACATAATCCTGAAATAAACTCATAACACATGTCGGCCTAAGGCCAAACAAACATCATCTAATCAATAAAACATCCTGGAAGTGCATCTGAAGATCCACCAACACGTTACACGAAAACGGATCCATAACCTAGATAGCACCGAACCTAAATTAGATCCACACATGCCAAAGCAATGACACCAATCAATCGAGGCATGAACACAATCCCCATCAGCATTCTAAATCCCTTCTAGAAGCTACACCAACACCACTTATTCATTACATCAAAGATCTTCACTAAATCTCTGTCGATAAAACCCTTACTGGACCAATAAAGAAAACTTACTAAAACATAAGATAGAATTCAATCATTAAGTCAATACCAACTAACCGAGACATACTTTAGAAGCATATGAACCATCTATACAAACTTATTCCATCACCCAGATCATACTGGTGACAATCAACTGATTAACTTCCCAATCCAATCCTTCTACCAAAAGCTGGTAAACAACCATAATAGCAAGTGTTGACATCAATGCAACACATAATCAATTCCATCATATGGCCAACAATCTCCCCCTTTGGCATTGATGGCAACGCTAAATGTGAAAAACATCCAAGTGCCAAGAAAATGACAAACAAGTCTCCCCCAATGGAAAACCACCAACAGTCTCCCATAAAATGATATAGAAATGAAGCTTTGAGCCAAATCTGAAACAAAATACCAAATACCACCAAACTCCCCCTAAGGAGTGCAATCAATAAATAAGAATGGGTTTTCACATATATTCCTCCCCCTTTTATAGCAATGTCAAAGAATCAAACAAAATATGAAAACTCTAAATCTCAAAGCTGACTACTCCCCCTGAGTAGTAGCATTGTTTCATCAATCTGGGGCAAAAGATAGCTCTAATACCAATTGTTAGGATAACTCGTGAACAATTGAGAGGGGGGGTGAATCAGTTGTTAACAGATTATGTGAATTAAAGCACTTAAAACCTTATATCAAAATAACTGATTAAGCATTAAAGCATAAATGAAAATCAAAGAATCAATACCATGCAACCATAACACATGACACCATGATTTGTACGTGGAAAACCTCAATGAGGAAAAACCACAGTGGGAAACCCTACCCACAGTCAGATGATACTTCTGCAGCAAGTATATGATTACAATAGGGGCATGCACATGCAGGAAGGCATGCTACCTAGAGCGCACTACTCATCACAATGGATTCTCACTAACTACAAAGATGTCAACCACCTCAAGATATTTGGACAACAATCCAGAGAGAAGAATTGTCGGTGATAGCATCAAACATGCCAAATTACAGTTTCGGTTAAGCTCAATACCGGAGGTCTAAAACCTCTTACATAAACCCAACTTGTTGACCTATGATTGACCAAATCTTCTACACAAATGATTATTACATTATTCTCTCCTTGCCATTCCCATATCTATCCATATATGATCTACAATGAGATCTTACATATATTTATACTAACCCGAGACCTAACCAGTTAGGCCAGTCACCCAAATGATAATATAATAGATCCATTACATAATCCTGAAATAAAATCATAACAAATGTCGTCCTAAGGCCAAACAAACATCATCCAATCAATAAAACATCCTAGAAGCACATCTGAGGATCCACCAACACGTTACATGAAAATTGGTCTGTAACCTAGATAGCACCGGACCTAAATTAGATCCACACATACCAAAGCAATGACACCAATCAGTCGAGGCACGGACACAATCACCATCAACATCTTGAATCCCTTCTAGAAGTTGCACCAACACCACTTATGCATTACATCAAAGATCTTCAATAAAGATTTGTCGATGAAACCCTTACCAGACCAATAAAGCAAGCTAACTAGAACATAAGATAGCATCTGATCATTAAGTCAATACCAACTAACTGAGACAGACTTTAGAAGCATATGAACCATCTATACAAATTTATTCCATCACCTAGATCATACCGGTGACAATCAACTGATTAATTTCCCAATCCAATCCTTCTAGCGGAAGTCGGTAAACAGCCATATCAACAAGTGTTGACATCAATGACAAAACATCAATGCAACACATAATCAATTCCATCATATGGCCAACAATTTAAATATTGTTGGTCTCAATAAAGTTAGAATCGTGTTTCCCATTGGTAGAATAAAAAGGATTAGTTGTGTGTTGATATCCCTGGACTAGCAATCATTTTTTATTTGTGAGCAAACTAATAGATTTGGGTGTGCAGGTAGTCTTTTATGATGCAAGATGCAAGATGGTTAGAGGTGCTATGGTGATTGTTAGAGGTGTTAGATTTGGCACATCGTATATGTTTGATGCATATGTTAATGAGTGCAATAGTACTTCTATGAAGAGAAAATCTATGGATACGTTGGAAAAGGTGAGGGTTTTACCTTTAGCAAATGGTCATGGGTTTTGGGTACCCAAGTGAGCTCTTTCTTCTAAATCAAATTTACCTATAGAGAAGACTATGTTATAGCACTGGAGACTTGAACACATTGGAGAAAAGGGTCTAAGGACCTTGAAATATAAAAACCTTGTTAAAGGTTTGATAGATTATAAGGGAGTCGATTTGAGAAATGTGAGATCACACATTGATTAAGGTGGATGGAATAACACTTGAAATTATATCCAAAAGATATAATCACAATGATTTTGCATCCAAAGTAAGGAATGTAAACCCCTAGAAATAAATTAACCAAAAAATAAGATTATAATCAACTTCGACAATATGCTTAATATAACTCTTAAACTCTAAAACAATTTTTTTTTAATATATAAAAGTGAATATTAAGAAAAAAAATACTAAATATTCACATTTATAATCGGCATCCTAAGTATCATTATAAAATGTATCCATTTTCTTTACATTATTTTTTATTCAAAATTAAATAATAAAAAGAAAAGTAACTTCCAAATCGCGAATCTTCGACCTTATCTTCTGAAAAGAGACCTAACTTTTCTTGACTTGTAGAGGAAAACAATTTTTTCCTTTCTTATTCAATGACAATGACTAAAGAGCCATTTTCTTAATCATAATCTAAATGTCTGGAATCTGGCCTACATATTTTCCACGCTTAGTCTAAACACTAGAGAAAAATGGGTAAAGAATTGATGGAAGTGGGACCCAGTCACCAACTAGCATTTTTCTTGACCTAGTCAAAATGCGTATGGATTTCCTTAGTATTTAAAATATTCTTTCTAAAATAAGGAACTCCCCATTTTTTAGCGATTCTAAATCTCCTTAAAAATTGTGTAATGTACATTATAGCATTTTATAAAATTTTCTACCTTTATCATAATTCTAAGTTTAAAGAGGATGTTAACATAAACATAAAAATATGGTTAATTTTTTATTTTAGTTAATTTTATATAATAGATTGTTGAGATGAAAATGTGATTTATAAGATATTTTATATTTGAAGTTTAGAGTGTATTTTAAAGGTACAATTTAATATAATTGTGCATTAATAAGTGATATATTTTTGTGTTAAATTTGGTTTATTTTTTATTTTCATTTATTTTTATATATCAACTGTATTTCAATTTATTTGACTTATTTTCACACATTTGTCTTATTATCAATCTAGACTTCGATACCTTTTTTCTTTAAAAAAAATGCATCTTGAGATCTACATTTCTCTATTCTACGCCAACCTTGCAACACTCGATTTTGATTTAAGAGGCTAAAAAAATTAAATGCTAAAATTCAAAATCCTAAGTTTGCATGCTTTCCTACTAGCTATCGGGGCTAACTTAATATATATCTATGTGATTTATTAATCGTTAGAGTAATTGGGTCTGTACTTGATTAATTAAACAATATTTGTTTAATTCTTTAAGTTCCCAATTATCTTTTTACACTTAAGCTAACATTAGGTGCATATTAATTAATTGTTTTATTAATTATTACGTGCAAACATAGGGTTTTCCCTTTTTAGGGTTTATTGACCTATTAGAGGTTATTTTTTCTTTTCATTGTATTATCTTTTCACAATACATTTTTGGTGAATTGGAGCTCTCATCTTTTGAGAATATTTTTTCTTGTGTTTTGTGTGTTCTTCAAATTATTGCTCCCTTGCTTCTCCTTGTAACAGGTTATTCGGCTTGCAGAAGATCTTTAGGCTACTGTGGGGTTGTATTTCTCAACTCCAATATGGTATTAGAGCTTAGATCTGCAGCTACCTGTTCCTATTTTTCAGAATTTTGCATTGGAAGCAGATCTGGGATTTTAGGTTTTTTTTGTGCTTGGGGTTAAGGTTTTTTTTTATGAGCACTTTGGGCCTAAACGGACCTCACCATCATGCCCAAAAGGCCCAAAAACCCCTATAGTCATATAAAATTTGTCCATTTTTTGACTCTTGAGCATCTGGGTGATTTTTTTCTCCCAACTAGGTCGTACAACCCTAGCACACAAATTGAGAAAAAAATTTCAAATTTTTTTTTACCTTTTTATAGCATGCAGGCTGAAATTTTGATTTTCTAAAAGAAAAATACAAACAATCAAAAGGGCCGAGAGAAAAAAAAAATTTACAACAAAAACTTTTTGTATTTTTTGGGGTTGCGGTTGTCAGACGGTACTGCAGGCTGCCATACGGCGACTGCAGCCCTATCAACTCGGCCTCGTCGGTAGCTTCGCCTAGCACTGCAGCCTCTGCGGCCCCCTCCGTCGAGCCGCCCACCTCCCCGGTCGCCCCGCCTATAGATGCCACCGCCTCTACGACCCCCTCTGTTGAGCTGCCTACCTCCTCAACTGTCATGCCTCCTCGACCGCTACTCTCAGCCATCGCCGCCGTTGCCGCTCGCTGGTGGCCCTCCTCCATCGGTCGCTGCCCAGCAGCTCCGCTCCGCCCGAGGCGCACCACCTCCGCCCGGCCCGCCACCTCCACCTTCGCCCTCCGGCCACCTCCTCCTCTCTCTAGTCCTTTTTGAGAGGGGGTTGGTTTTTTGGGTCTAGATTACGCATCCGGAGTCATTTTTTGGAAAATGAATAAGCGTCAGAAAGGTGATTCTGAGACGGACCTCGTGGTGGTGGATTTTTTTCTTGAATTTGTTGTTTGACTGTACTTTTTACCAGTCAAAGTCAGGCTTCTTTTTTGCACTTCTGGGGCTATAGAATGGGCAAACAGACTCCATTTTTTAAAAATGAATAGGCGTTGGAAAGCTCTCAGTATGCTCTATTAAGATTTGTGATATTTTTTCTCAAAATTTTCACTAGGTACATGAGATATCAGTTTTAAGTTTTTTAGCGTAGGCACTACTTCTGTCTCATTACTATGTACTAGGGTTTGAGTTTATCTATTGTGGGGGGTGTTTTTTTCTCGCTTTCTGTCATTTATATTAGAAATCAAGAACACCAAAACTCTCAAAACAAACAAACCCTTATGCATCTTCTGTCTATTCTGAAAGATCACATAATAAAAAAACCAACAAGCAGGTGCAGGTGCAGAGAGTTTTTGTTCTCATGGCTAATCCTTCAGTTGACTTGTTGACTTCACACAACTATCACACCTAGAAGCCCCACATCACAAGGCTTCTTCGGGCATGAGGGTTGTGGTCTTCTTTGGATGAGGTTCAGCCAGTACTGCAGCGTCCCTATGAGATTCTTATGCACAGGAACAAGCTAGATGAGGCCATGGGTTTGCTCTCTTTGCATGTCTCTGACAGTCTTCTGTTTCACCTTGATGAGTTGCTTACTCCTTGAGATATGTGGTTGAAGTTTGATTCTCTCTTCGGGAGGGTCAATGAGATTCAGGCATTACAGATTGAGGCAGAGTTGGTTTCTTTGTCACTTGATTTCTTTCCCACTATTGAGGATTTTTTGAACAAATTCAAGACTACTAGATCTGTTCTTTAGGGATGTGGAAAAATCAAGATAGATACAGGGTGCATTCATTTGATTCTTTCGAAGCTTCGAGGTCACTTTCAGTTTTTTGCCTCTGCTTTCTACTCCACCATGGATGGCTTGGGTGCTCGTTTCAACATGCCTACCTTTGATGTCTTTTGTGAGTGATTGTCTCGTGAGCAGTCTCATCTTTCTCAACTGGATAAGCTCTCAGGCTCCAAGAACAAAGAATTGGTTGCTCAGTCCTCTAAGGAGAAGGAGAAACAAAAGCAGAAACCGAAGCCCAAAAAGACTTCTGCAGGTAGTGAGTCTTCCTCCAAGCCACCTCCTAAGTCTGATTCTAAACCTCCATTTACTCCCAAGTAAGGGAAATCTTCACAGTCTGGTGAGTCTTCCTCCAAGACTAAGAAGAAATCAGGAGACACTTGTAGTTTTTGTGGCAAGGAAGGACATCCAATTTCCAGGTGTTGGAAACGATTAGAAGCTTTAGAGGAAGCCATGTAGCAGCATCATATCTCCTCACCTCGGGCATCTTCTCCTTCCATAGGGAAAGGTCATGCTCTTACTACTCAAGCTTCGACCTATGGGTCCACATGGATTCTAGATTCTAGTGCTTCTCACCATATGACACACACTCAACAGTTGGTTACTTCTCTTGCCTCTTGTGGTATTTCACAGATTGCAGTGGGTGACTCAGTTCAACTTTCAGTCTTCGGTTCAGGTTTTGTCACTTTGGATGGGGGTACTCTGTAGGATGTTCTGGTTGTCCCTGACATATCGACGAACCTCCTATCCATTTATCAGATTTGCCACTCTGGCTCTGGTAAGACAGTTGAGTTCTCACCACATGATGTGGTTATTCGGGATCTCCATGACCCTGATTTGGTTGTGGCTACTGGTAGTGTGGATTTTGCATCTCGTCTCTACAGATTTGATGAATTTGAGCCCTCTTAGGGTCCAAGTTCATCTCTCATAGCACATGCAAATTCAATGAGTAAGCTTTGGCATGAGCGATTGGGCCATGTCAATTACAGATATCTTTAGCAGATGAGTACACAGGTACTTGTTCTTGGGCTCCCATAGATTTCCTGCACTAATGGTGTTTGTCATGGTTGTGTGCTTGGCAAGCATCACAGAGATCCCTTTCCGAAGGGAAGAGCCTCTCATGCTTTGGCACCCTTGGAGTTGATTCACAGTGATCTCATGTCATTTCCCACTCCTTTTTCAAGGGCCAAGTATGTATTCACGTTTATTGATGACTTCTCCAGACGCACATGGGTGTACTTTCTTAAGTACAAGTCTGATGTCTTTGATTCATTCTGAATCTTCAAGACATATGTAGAGAAGCAGTCTGGCTGTTCTATTCGGCGGATACGTACAGATAATAGGGGGGAGCATGTGAATCAGGCTTTCAGATATTTTTGCACTGAGCATGGTTTGCAGCATCAGTTTACTGTTCCCTACACCCCTCAACAAAATGGTGTCGCTGAACACAAGAACATAACTTTATGGGAGATGGCGAATTGTATGATTCAGTCCAGGTCCATGGATTCATCTTTTTCGGCTGAGGCAGTCAATTGTGCCAACTATATTCAGAATTGAATGCCTCATAAGGCTATTAGACATATGACTCCTGAGGAGGCTTGGTCTCATGACAAGCCTGATGTTTCCTTTTTTCGCATGTTTGGCAGTGACACATGGGCCTTTATTCCTGATGCTCAGAGGAAAGCCATGGAGTGGAAGAGTCGACCACTCATTTTGTTGGCTACTGTGAGGATGTTAAGGTGTACAAGTTGTTTGATCCTGATTCCAGAGAGGTCCTATTTCGATAGGATGTTCAGTTTGATGAGTGCCTTCCCACATTGGATACCCCGACTCTAGTGTCTACTCCTCTGCCTACTCCGACCACTGCACCCCTTCAAGATCTTTTTGAGGATGATTCTAATAATGGTGCTGATGATCCACCATCCCCACCTCCACCTGCTCCACCTCAGATGCCCAAGTGGGCTCGCCTTACTGTTGAGGCAGTAGGTCCTATGGCCGGTGATCCTTTAGATACTCGTCGCACTCGTTCTCATACTATGGGTTCTAGTCTTTTGAGTCATGCTATTTCAGATGATCCTCAGAGGTTTTCAGAGGCTACAGGTCACCTTGAGTGGGATTGTGCTATGGAGGAGGAGTATTCTTCTTTGATGAGGAATCATACTTGGGATCTTTGTCCTCTTCCTAAGGGCAGAAAGATGGTTAGGTGCCGCTGGTTGTATCGCACTAAGTATGCTGCTGATGGTTCCATTGATAAGTACAAAGCACGTCTTGTTGCGAAGGGGTTTTCACATGTTGAGGGTATTGATTACTCAGAGACATTTGCCCCTGTCGCCAAGATGAATTCCATTCACTTTGTACTATCTCTTGCAGCTTCTCGGTGTTGGCCTATTTTTCAGATGGATGTGAAGAGTGCCTTCTTGCATGGGGATCTACAGGAGGAAATCTACATGGAACAATCTCAGGGATTTGTGCAGGATAGTTTTTTGGTTTGCAGACTTCGGTGTTCATTATATGGTCTCAAACAGGCCCCTCGGGCTTGGTATGAGAAGATGGATTCTTTCTTGCTCTCCACTAGGTTCTCCCACAGTCACTCTGATCACACAGTGTACATTCAGCTTCTTGAGGGTGACATATTGATTCTTGTGCTATATGTTGATGATCTCCTCATCATGGGTAGCTCATCCTCTATGATTCAGCATATTCAGCGTGCCTTGATGGACCATTTTGAGATGATAGATCTTGGTCTTTTGCACTATTTCCTTGGTCTTCAGGTGATTCAGTCTTCTGATGGGATCTCTCTCTACCAGCAGAAGTATGCTCTTGACATGCTTCAGCACTTCGGCATGCTTGATTGCAAGCCTGCTCCCACTCCATTTCAGTCAGGGGTTATTTTGATTACTACTTGTCCCACTCCTTCAGTCGATTCTACACTTTACAGGCAGTTGGTTGGCAGTTTGTTGTACTTGACTCACACCTGTCCTGATATTTCCTTTGTGGTTGGTCTTGTCTCTCGATTCTCCCATGATCCTCATGAGAGTCATTGGCAAGCTACCAAACGTATTTTAAGGTGCATTCAGGGCACTAGTTCTCATGGCATTCACTACACATTAGGGGAACCTCACATTGTTGGCTACACTGACTCAGATTGGGCTGGTGATGTCACTAATCGGAAGTTTACTTCTGGCTTTGTTTTCTATCTTGGCTCTGGTCCTATCACATGGTCTTACAAAAAGCAGACTGCTCATGCATTATCATCTATAGAGGTTGAGTACCGAGGTGTTGTTCTCGCTAGACAGGATATCTTATGGCTTCGACAGTTGATGACTAAGTTTGGTTTTCCTCCTGATAGTCCCACTGTTCTTTGGTGTGACAATCAAAGTGCTATTCATATTTCTCGCAACTCGGTAGAGCATCAGCGGACGAAGCACATTGAACTTCACATGCATTTCATCCGCCAGTTGATTCAAGATGGTGTTCTCATTCTGGAGTACATTCCCACTTCCGAGTAGGTTGCAGACATCTTCACGAAACCTTTTGCATTGTCGCACTATCTTCAGTTGCGTTCTATGCTTGGGGTGAAGGAAGTTGTCCTTAGGGGGTCTTTATGAGGCCTTCCTTCCTTCTTCTTCTTTCAGCATGTTCTTTTATCTCTTTTTGGAGAGGAGTTTTTTCCCACTGGGTTTTCTCCTTTGTCTCCATTTCATAGAGATTTCTTTGTATTTGGGTACTTGATCAGGCCTTGTTGTCGGGATCCATCTTTCATGTTTTCAGTAGTTGTTCTAGGTTTTAGCTTCTCCTTAAGTCTAGCTTAAGGGGGGGTGTTAGAGTAATTGGGTCTTTACTTGATTAATTAAACAATATTTGTTTAATTATTTAAGTTTCCAATTATCTTTTTACACTTAAGCTAACATTAAGTACATATTAATTAATTATTTTATTAATTATTATGTGCAAACCTAGGGTTTTCCCTTTTTAGGGTTTATTGACCTATTAGAGGTTATTTTTTCTTTTCATTGTATTATCTTTTCACAATACATTTTTGGTGAATTGGAGCTCTCATCTTTTGAGAATATTTTTTCTTGTGTTTTGTGTGTTCTTCAGATTATTGCTTCCTTGCTTCTCCTTGTAACAGGTTATTCGGCTTGCAAAAGATCTTCAGGTTACTATGGGGTTGTATTTCTCAACTCCAATATTAATATGTCCTAATATTTAAGGAGATTTAATGTATAATTAGTTGGTAATAAGGATAATCCAAGAATCATTATATATCAAGGAGAAATGATTCTAAGAACAATAGGATTTAGAGTTTAAAAGGAATCCACTACAATACAATCATATATAAATCATTTGCATGTTTGTATATTTTGTATTAAATATTCACTCAAGGTCATAAAGCTACTCCATCAAGGTGGTTGACTTAGGAGGACTTGACTATAAGGATTTGATAAATTTTGCAAAGGCATTTTTAAACTTTTACCCTTTCATATATTCATATATGAGAGTTCACAACTAGAACTAGTTAGTTTGCAGAAGTTTTTCTTTACCAACCATAAACCACTCAAGATCAATCCATGTGTAGTTTGTTTTTATTTTGAGGCTACAAACACACACACACACACACACACACACACATATATATGAATTGATTATGCATAGCTTTAGTATCTATATTATATCATCAAATTAAGAGCCAAGTGAAGTTCTCCTACTCATCTAGTTTCCAATTATTTATTCCTCCATTAATTAAGGTTAAACAAAACTAATACTAGAGGATACCATTTAAAAAACCCTAGTTCTAAAAAAAGGGACCATGAGAAAGCACTAAATAACGAAGGAATCCTACCATAAGAAATATTGTGAATAATGCCTAGAAGAGGATAGACTTGCAACAATATTGATCTAGTGACCCACAAAGGGAGAATCCACAAACACTAAAATTGAAGCATAGATGATATGAATCAATTTATAGTTGCTTCACCTATAAAACACATGCATACTTAACTAGATACATTAAAAGATTTTATAGATACATTCATTTGTAAATGAGGGCAAAAGCACAAACCTGTGTCACACTTGGGGCTAATCGAGCATAGTTCGGTCGAACTTCATCTAATTGGACTGAGTTTAGCTAAATTATGTCTGGTTAGACTATTTCCCTGCCACGTGTTGTGGACATAGCGCCTAAATGGCATCAATAATTCGGCCGAACTTTTGGTGCCATAATCCGAGTTTTTTGTGAGCACCCGAACACAAAAGAGTCAAAATAATTGAAAATAGTTTGGCCAGATTGAGTTCGGTCGAACTCACCTATGTGGCAAACGATGTGGTAGCCAAAACACCTATTTTGTTCGCATTTCTGAAACTTTTTACTTCTGCTCAATTTTCTTCAAGTAGAATGTTTTTTACAAAAATTAAAAAAAAACCTTTTGTAGAGCTTTAAGTAACGAATCTGGACATATAATTTTTTTAATATTTTGATTAATTTTAGTATTTTTTATTTTTTAAACATTGCAAGTAGATTTTTAAGTTCAAAAAGAGGCTGATTTGAAATTATAAAAAATATATTAAATGATTATAAAAAAAAAAAAAAAAAAAAATTATTAGATGAGAGAATCTTTTTCAAAAGGGTATAATTTTTTTGATAATGATAAATTTAGTAGACAAAAGGTAACACCGAATGAAAACTACTAAATTCAGTTATGTTGGACTTAAAATATTATTACAAGTAAAATATACATCAATTTTTTTTTTAAACATTGCATATATATATGTCCTCTAGTTGAAAAATTAAAATCATAAAAAAAGGGTGCATTTTCATTTTGTTTGGTGATGCTGGCTAGAACCCCTAATTTTCAGCAATAAAAAATCTATCTTTGAATTTATAAAAATAATGTCATCTTTTTAAATAACAGACACAAATCTCATTAATATTTCTATATTTGATCAGTTTACATTATTTTGAAATTCAATTTAGAAAAGTCTCTTTTATGTGGTCGAAGTTAAACAATTTTAGTTGTGTTGGCCACTTCCTTTATAAAAGTGTGATACAACATTGTGCTTGTATCCATGAGCATAAATATTAAAATTTTTATCATGCCTAGAAATATTAAAAATGTATAAAAAGAACAGTTCCAACCACTCAAGAATGAAAATTAGTTAATGGTCTAACTATGCATTCTCAAATTCTCAAAATCTTATGATAAAATTTGGACTATAAGAGAATAATCGAATACAAAATAATCACTCAATCCAAACAGCAACATGTATACAATGATTAAAGAGTGTTGTAGTGATTATATATAAGTTATTTTTTTCTTTAAAGTTTCTAAAATAGACAACATCTACTTAGGATGAATGTTTTTTCTTCTTATTAACCTTTGGAGTGGGCTTGTTAGATAGGCCTGTAGCCAAGGTGGAGATTCCTAGTTGGAATGGATTGCTTGCTAGTATGTTGCCCGCTAACACACCGTGAGCCTTCATCCTTGAAAAGGTATGCCAACGTGTCACGGAGTGGACTTTCCCTTTTTGCATTTGCGGGCAGAGAGTGCCATGTGTTAGCTCCACAGAGTTTTAAGGCCTATTTTAAAGCTCAATCAGCACACCACGTGTCTTAGGTATGGGATCTCCTGAAATGAAAGCGAATGAACATACATTGCGGGTGGATAATGCCATATCTTGTGCATATGTTGTTTGTTCCCACATGTTTATCGCCTGTTTTGATGCATTTGCCTCTAATTTCTACACATCTACAGTTTTTTGGCTGCATATATGACCTTTTTGTCTATGCAATTGTCTTTTGTTCCTATGCAATTGATCTATTTGTCTATACAATTTCTCTATTTGTTTGCACAATTATCCTTTGTTCTTACATATTTGTTTGCAGAGAGTTACCAATAGGTTTTGAGCATTCAAATCCTGCATTTTTAGCTTATTGAGTTTTTCAATGGCTGACAACATTCTTTCCATAGTCTTACCTTCACTTTCCAATCATCCATAGAGTCCTTAACTTTCCTTCTTCTTGGTTATCCTATCATATTACTTCCTTTTATTCAAACCAAATCTTGTGTATTAGCATTTCGATCCAAATGAGAAGTTGTCTTTAGTCCTCTTGATCTTGTACCTCTTTTGACATTGAACTAGTTGGTTTTTATTGCTTGGGATCTATCATCCTTGGCTAGGAGATCATTCTAGTCCTCTTGAGTAGGGATTGATTGACTTGGAGTTCATCATATCCTTATTAATTCACTTCCTCTTTTGACACTTAACTTGTGGCTATCTATCATAGTCCAAGTTAGCCTTGTCATTACCTTGCTTTGTCCTAAAAGCATAGAGGGAATTTTGAATTCTTTTCATCACAAAAATTCATGCAAACATTTTCTACCATCTCACCAATCCTAGATTCATCACTTTGACCATCTCTTTCCACCGTTATCCTCATTTATAAGGTTAAATTTTTTTCAAGAACACAAATAAATGGAACAAAATCAAGTTTTTCAAGACCTTAACTATCTTTTCAATGAGAGAAACCTTGAAAATAATGTGCCCACAAATGTTAATGGATCCTCACAAAAGACATAAGAGATGCAGGCAAGAAGACCCAAATTTCAATAAATTCCTTGAGGCCCAAATTTCAATAAACTCCTTGAGGCCCAGTGTTGAGTTCAAATCCAAATCATTTTTTTGGCACTTGCCTAACAAGGTTCCAATAAACCTTCAAATTTTAATGTGTTACAAGTTAGGAATACCAACAATACAAGTGATGCTAGTACTAGTGGATACGGATTTGGACACATTCTTATACTTGAATCACCATCATCCCTTTTACAAACCATTGCCATGAGACCTATTTATATAAGACCTATTCATGATCAACATCATCAACAACAACAAAATGTTACCTTCCAAAAGACCAATTAGGGACCTCAAGGACATACCCAACAACATAACCAACAACAAAGTCTACTTCCTACCAATACTCACTATGTGGGAGGTCAAACCAATAATTAACAATATAATGTTGGTCAAACTTTTGGTCAAAATATCAATCAAACTAGGGTCTGACTACCAACAAATCCCTTGTAACCAAACCTACAACTACGAAAATCACCACCAATAAAATTCGAATTACATTCCTCCTCCACTTCCACTAATTTTTTTATAACAAAACATGAGAATGACTCAAGGAAATTATTTACAACCACCAATAGCTTTGACACAACAAAATCAGGACCTCCAACAACAAATTGGCAACATACAATTGAGGGTTTCAAGTAAGAAATACACACTTGAGGACATATGTCCTTATTCTTTTGATAGGAACACACCAATGCAATATTTTTCTCCCAACTTTGAGGTACCAAACTTTTACAAATATAAGGGGAAGGGTGATCCAAAAGACCACATCAAATAATTTTACATAACTTGTCTAAAGGTGATTCACAACGAGACTTATCTTATGCACCTCTTTCCATGTATCCTAGGGAGAAAAGCTATAGTATGGTTTCCATGATTACCCTCTGGAATCAAGACCTTTAATGAGATCGTAGAGAAGTTTATAGCACATTTTTCTTACCACATTGAACATGAGATGTCTATGACCAACCTCTGTAACACCAATAAAAAGAATGGAGATTCCTTTTCGTCTTTCTTATAAAGGTGGAGACAACTAGAAAGTAAATGTCCTTACCACATTCTTGAGAAACAATTTGTTGGAATTTTCATGCAAAACTTAAACCAGGAAATGGGCTTTCATAACCAGGTCCAATGTTCAACCACATTTGATAACATCATAGAAAAGGGTTAACCATTAAATGAAGAGTCATAAAAAAGGACTTATTAAGCCTTATAAGGACACTAAGGACAACACTACCCTCAATGAAAAACTTCACCTTTGGTCCAAAAATAAGAGCACTGGATTAATGATGGGGTTGTAGATGCCAAAATTTTAAAATCACACAACCTGCATTGAGTCTTCCAGGACCTAGTACCTCAAACAATCAAGTCAACACACAAATAATTACACCAACATCT
This sequence comes from Cryptomeria japonica, assembly GCF_030272615.1. Taxonomy (NCBI): domain Eukaryota; kingdom Viridiplantae; phylum Streptophyta; class Pinopsida; order Cupressales; family Cupressaceae; genus Cryptomeria; species Cryptomeria japonica. The sequence continues at coordinate 251,648,227 of NC_081405.1, forward strand.
ATCAACATTCCTTGAAGAAAATACACAACTTTGGGAAAACCTATTGAATCAGCCTTGAAAAATCTAGTGACATCCAATCTCATCACACTTTTGGAGGTTATAAAATATGAACCTAAGGTCTAGCACGCATGGTGGAAAGACTCAAACTATTATGGATACCATCAAAATAAATGACACAAGACAAACAATTACCACAAACTTAAGAACATTATCCAAGACCTCATTGACTAAGGAGAAATTGTTATAGAAGTTTGCACATTCAATGAAGAACATGTGGTATGTAATGATCCTCTACCAAACGATGAGAAAGGAAAAGACTCTAGTTCAGGGAAGACTAACAACAATAATGAAAACCATGCAAATATCCCTTATAAATATATTGTCAATCATATCACCAAAGTGGACAATCATGTTTCTTCCACAACCATAAGAAATAAAATTCATGAATTCAATGTCACTACCCATTTAGGAAGAGTAACACTCCAAGGTACTACATCCAAGTCCACCTCCATGTCCAATTAATACAACCTCATTAACCAACTTGGAAAAAAACCTACACAAATATCTATCCTCGAGATTTTACTCATCTCACCTTCTCATGAGGTTATCTTAGACATTTCTCTTGAAGAAGCCTCTGTACCCACTAACCTGAATATAGACATATTTCAAGCCATGGTGGATCGCCTTAAATCTCACCTCAATCCCTTACGTTCACTTAATAAATATCATCCCTACAATGGCTTGTTATTGTTTTACCATTTTGTATCACCCCTCCACCTTTCCATGACAAAATTTTCCACTCTTCCTTCACCCATAATAAAGATGTCGCATCCCTAATTGGGATTATCTATCCTCAACTTAGTGTTTGAATTGGATCCTTGGTACTACATGTTAAGAGGAACTTATTCTTCCACCATCTCACACATTCACAATCCATAACAAAATCTCATTGGCACCACCTATATGTAATAAAATTTCACCCATCACTCTCAACCTTCATAATAAAACATCCACTTCTTGGATTAGGACATTTTCCTCCAACAAACATAGCACTAGGAATTAACCAAATAATTGTTCTGTTGGATCAAGATTTAGCATACCTGTGACTTGATGAATTTTCAAACATTATCAAGCTTCATTAGGCTATATATTTTCTCCACTAGGATAGTTTTCTTTGACAAGAAGAACACATCTTTGACATGAAGATCCAATGATTGTTGTTATGTTTGGTCAATTCTTTTTCTTTATGTGATTTGATCTTATAATGATATTTTTATTATGCTACTCAAGGATTTCCTAGACTAGAGAAGCTATGAGGAGGCATGGGCGTGTGCTTGTTGTGCTTATATACATTGTTCTTTAATAATGCTATGAGTTCTCCAATAATGTTATTTTCTATGATTATCAAATACCTATGAGTCTAGTATGAACAATAATACTTTTTATTGCTTTAAAGTATCCTCTATCTTTGCAAATGGTATGTGAGTCGTCTAGGTCTAACTCACATCTAGATGATTGCATCCACTTGCCATAATTTGCTATCCACAACTAGATCCACATCTATGTATGGGAAGTAAATGCAATGGTCTAGATGTAAGTTAGAACTAGATGAATCACATATAGATAGAGGATCTTATTATACTATTATGATGATATCTTATTATGACAAGATTATTATGGAACACCTTCATCTTTTTTTTCTATCCCCATATCCATAACTTCTTCTATGACCATCAATTATCCATCACCTATTTCTTTTATCATCTCTAAGTAGTCCTACATTGAATGACTAAGTACAATGGCACATCAAAAACATAGGTCCTTGGTTCATCCCATCCATTGCATCTTCATTATGTACAAAACCAAATGTTGGCTCATAACATCGTATAGATAATTATATAGAATCACATCCTACATCAACATAGGTCATTCCATCATAATAAATCATATTCATCATATAACATAGAGTCAATCATAATAAAACCATATATCCACCTATAAATTCATACAATACATCCAAATAGATCAACATAAACCTTAATCAATCCATATAGCATCCATATATGATAAGCATCACATAGATTAATCATAACATAATGCATCCATAACAACCACAATAGGAACATGCACATCATATAGACCACCACCAATATCATCTCATATATATCCAAAAAATAATTAGTATAAAAGTACAATGATGGACCAATACAAAATGCCTACCAAGAGCCTCCAAAATCACCATATCTCATGTGTCCATATAAAAAATGGTACAATGAGGATCTAAAGGAGCTATTATGTGCTACCATCCATAGACTTAGCTAGTCTTGCCTACTACTAAGCTCTCGAAGGTCCAACCCCTCCTGGTCCTCTTGACCCCGATGGTAATCATGATGGTGATGGCCCCATAACTCCTATGCTCTTTGTCTAAGCCCTCCAAGATCACTACCCATATGAGCTCTAAGTGGTAGTTCTCACTCATAGAGCATCCTCTAGAACTGAATAGCTTAACTAGCGTGCACGATCTCCCATGTCAATTCACACGCCAATCGTTATGCTACCTTATCCACCTTCTCAATACTTGTCTATGATCTCCCATATCAAGCAATAGATGTGTCCCTCTGTAAAATGAGAGTAGAAACTTGTGTATCTTGGGTAGCTACATATCTCTGAAGCATTACTATATGTACATCCCTAGTAGCAACCTATCCTTATAACGGTGCAACTTTTGCCTCAAGTGTTGTAATGTGTGCATCCTTGTCATCCTAGATATAGGGGTGTTTTAGTTGATTGACATTCCTGTAAGGTTTTAGTTGGTTACCCAATTGCAAAAATATCAAAATGGCTAAGTATTAGGGTGTTTTATCCTAAGGTTTAATCAAGACATAATGCTCAATGAGAACCTAGAATGTAGGCTCTAAGCTCTTCATCCTTGTCCCACGAGTTTTTTAAGGAACATGCCATAATTTAATACTTGATAGAAAATTGGAACATAAGGTTCTAAGTACTCATTTACTTCGACCTCTTGTCATTCTTCTTTAGGTTCCAACTAAAATCAAGAATTTATGGGATTTATTTCGTTCCACCTCCCAAGTCCAACTTCTTAAGGCTCTAAGTAGAACCTAGGACCTAATAGAAACCTGGAACCTAAGTTCGAGGTTTCTATTCTTTTTGGAAAGATCAACCTCATTTCATCTTTTTATTCTTCCTTTTGCTTGGATCATGGGTCTAGGTTGGAACAATGGAACACAAACTTTCATTCCAAGTTCTCAATGTTGGTATGTGGCGACTGATCATGCTAGTGTGCTTAAATATTGGTGATTTTTTTAGCCATGTTTTCTCCCCAAATCAATTAACGGGGGCATGCAGAGGGGGCAAAAATTTACCATACTTTAAGAAAGGAGTTGGCTATTATTTTGCCATATAATCTAACCTTTGTAAACCACCAAAAAGGCCTGATAAAATAAGTGTCTATGTAAAGTGAAATTATCATATTGTAATTTTCTCTTCATTGGATTATAGAAAAGAAATGGACATATGTTTCTTTATGGATGTAGCCCACATTGGGTGAATTACGTTAAATCTCTGTGTTATTGTGATTTGTTATTTTTGCATTTTTTATTCTATATTATATTTAATATTGTTTATTTCTCTTGTCTTCCTAAACCCTAACACTTGGTTATATCTAGCTCTCAACATGTCTTTTATTTTCCTTTGTTTTGCTCTTCAGTTTTTCCTACAAGGTTTTATATTCAAGTTAGTAGACATAGGATCAGACTATCTTTAGCCAAATAGAAACTTTATATAGGTTGAAAACAAAGTTATCCTTTTTTGGAGGTTTGACCTAAACTACAAGGTCCCACACCTTAAGATAATTCTAAGACTTTATTGAAATACTAAACAAGCTTTAGCATGGGTGTGATTTCAAGTGATAATGTTTTTTGACACACCTAGTGGGATGACTTTGATAAGCTTCATGCTATTTTCTTGGAATATTAGTTTTGGTCTTAGTAGCTACAACAATTAGAGGGAATTATTTAAGGACCTAGAAACTCTACAATCACATTTGGTGATTCTATTAGTATGCATTGAGTTCTCTAGTTGAGAGAAAATGATTTCTCTATTTTAAAAGTAGGATTGAATAAATTCATATCTCCTCTTAATGTTGTAAGCATGTCAAAATGTCATGCAAATATGTATTGTTTTTTTATCAATTTTATGAATGTGCACTTTTTATGCCTCTCCATACTCTCTATCAAATTATAAATATTCTTAGTTTACTATATAAACGATATATGTTTGTGTATGTATATATGCATATATGTGTATGCATATGTATATGTATATAAGTATGTATATATGTATATGTACATGCATATGTATATATGTATATGTATATGTATACATGTGCGAGTGTGTTTATGTGTATATATACATATGTTTATGTATGTGGAAGTATATATGTGTATAGGTGTGTAGTAAAATTTTCTACGAGAAAATTTAGTTGTGATGACAAGGATCAAATTTGCCTCAACTTATAGTTGTAGAAGCTTGGACAAGCATGGATCATTTATGTGGATTTTACAAAGGGAAAATTTGGGCAAACTATTGCTCCTCAAATACATTTAAGCTAAAGGGATTCATTGAAAATGAATAAAAAATCTCCTTTTATATATGAACATACATTTTTAAGATATTAAACATAAAAAGCTTTTAATTCAAAATAAAATGTTTTTAAAATTTCCTACTAGGAAATCTAGTTTAGATGGGAATGGTGAAACATGCCTCAACTTGATGTGTGTAGAAGCTTGGCCAAGCATGAATCATGTATGTGGAAGTTGAAAAGAGAAAATTTGGACAAATTAGGGTTGTCAAAACATATTTAAACAAGAAAGATTAATTGAAAATGACTACAAAAACTTTTTGTTTTATTTTTTAATCGAAACATATTTAGCCTAAAGTAGTTTGGCTAAATATGTTTCACCGAAACCTATTTATGTCACATAAACACCACACAAGGTCCCATATTTTTTCAGCAAATCTTTTTATTGATTGAAATATATTCAGCCTAAAATGTTTTAGCCAAATATGTATAAGCCAAACCCATGTACATCATATAAATACCACACAAAATACCATAATTTTCAAGTTAATTTCTTTTGATTGAAAGTATATTTGATCATAACTATTTTGATTGAAACCATTAAGTTGACCTCAAGATAAAATAATTTCAAAATTTTACCTAAATACTTATGTTTAGCAATAAATACCATTAGGAGGTTGTTTAACTATGATTAAAGTACTTCACTACGTTAGTCAAGTCCCTATGTAATTGTTTTCCACAATGAATAATTACAACATATAAGATATGTATGAATGTTGAATAAAAGATCCTAAATGAAATAATGTTAAAGTACTCTTAATGATCTTATGCTCAAATAATTGCCATGACAAGTGAAAGGATGGTCTAATTAGAATACCTTTGGAATTGTCATAAAATAGACAATCTCAAAGTTTTATTTGAAATGTGTGCATTTGATCTAGCTAACAGCACTCAAATTTTTGAAGAAAATTGGCCCAAAAAATGTGAGACAAAGCATTGATAAATTGCACTAGTGATTACTATAGAATAGAAGAACGGATACGATCTACTTTGTATATATTAATTGACTAAAAACAAGAAACTATTTGTATCTGACTACCTACCATTGAATAACACCAAAAAAAACATATATAAATATTTATATATAACTATCTACCATTCAACAATGCCATTAACAGGTTTATATAGATTTTTGAAATATTATACAGAAAATCTATTTATTTTGGTGGGCAGTATCATTGTCTAGTCGTTCATTTTATATCGAAATTTTGCAATAAATGACTGTAATTGACTAACACATCGCTATCACGCTATACAAAAGATCTATTTTGAAGCCAAAATAACTTCGACCACAGAAAATAGTGGCACAAGGACAGTACAATCTTAGAAATTCAAATCTGCAAGGCGTTTATAGCGGCGCCGAGCATGAATATGCAGTTTGGGCTTTTCCTTCGTCTGACACTGCTTTCTTCCATTAAAAGAAACAAACAGATCTGATTTCTCTTTGCATTTTCCTCCTCTTACCTCAACCCTTGTTAATGCATTGATCTGTTTGCACTCTGAAATACTTTGCAGTTTGTCTGAGATAAATTCATTCAACCCACTGTTATAAACTTGCGTTTTCACCATTTCTATGACTCCGGAGCTGCACCATTCGCATGAAAAACGCTCCAAATCTATATTTGGATACAATCTACTGCAATACCAACATTGCCAAAATGGGGTTTAATCATTTAAAATCACAAATCTCAGTATTCAGTAATGGACTGAAACTGAAGCATAATCAGAGCTAAAAATGACTGAAATCTGGCTAAAATTGATTGAATGAGTTTTTCAGGGCAGACAGAAGTTAGAGAATGATAATTACGTGTGCTGATATCTGGATAAACAGGAGGCGCATTTGAAGAGCTGCTCTTTCAAACCCACATCACCACAGAGGCTGCACTCAATCTCCGATTCAGTGCTGTTCACAGTCATTTCACTGGATTTTAGCACCAGAGTTTCCATGCATTACAATCCTTGTTCTACTACTTTGAACAGAGTGGAGTATGGTAAATATAATAACAATGTAAGATTTAATTATGCAAGCAAGTTTCCTTGTGCCTTGTTCTTGGGCAAAATAAGCTGTACGCGCAGATCTGTGAAGCCCGCGTTTATAACGTGTTTAATGAGTTTGCCAGTGGAATCGATACGTTTTGTCGCATGTGTTTCCCATGAGGTCCTTTGCCGCAAGTAAAGTTGTTTCCTATGTTGTCCTTTGGCTTGATCATCGGTTATATTTTAGGCACATTTTTCGTTTTTAAATAGTTCGATTCCCACGTGCACGACCATGGTCCCTGTGGTTTGAACTTCTGGTTTCAAAATGGCAGTATGGATTGGCGTGTTAGTCGCGTGTTTTATATCGTCGATTTTGCAATAAACGGTTGCGATTGATTAATATGTCGCTATCATGTTGTACGAAAAGTCTGTTTTGGAGCCAGAATAGCTTCAACTTGGTTTGAAAGGGGAAAACAAGTAAACTGCACGTGGGAGGGTATAGAATCCATTTTCTATTTAGGGTAACCCTCAAATTGACAAGATAGTCAAATGGTTTTTTTGATTGGAAATAGCTATCTACTCTCTTGGATGCATTAATAGATAAGTTATGATGTATGAAGGTAATTTATACATTAGTGCATTCTAGGGGCTAGATATAGTCATTCTCTTTTTTGTTCTGTTGTAGAGGAAAAGTTTTAATGAATCTATAGGAATAAAGTTTTGTTGAGTGCACAACTTTGAAATCACAAGGGATGACACGGGGAGCGTGCCCCAGATGAATTTGGCCAAATGACCTCAATCCTTGGCTCTTAGGTGAAGAGGTTCAGCCTAAGGCTCGTGCTCCCACATCAGATAGCTAAAACGACATTGTGAATAAAAAATCCTTCATAAAAATAAATAAATAAATAAAAGTTTGAGTTTAAAATTGAAAGAGTGAAAGCCATTCAATAAAAAATTGTAATTTTTTTATATATCCGATGGTCTAACTAAGCTATAAGTCGCTAATGAATTTAACAAATTTTATCTTCTAACTTATTTTTCAAATGATTAGCCATAGATAGCCCTTACTTAAATTTCTTAGTCAAACCAAACATGGTTGGTACATTTTTTTTTCATTATATCTATTCCCAAGATGAATTATATTTATTTAAAATATTCACTTTTGAAACAAGGGGCTTCTAAAACTCTAAGGAGGAACTTTGCCTTGAAATCACCTTTATAATGGTGTGATGTACTTTCTAGCATTTGTTATTTTTATATGTTGTTATAATTGTAATTTTTGTTTATTTGAATAGAATGGCTTTATACAATTGCATATAATTGATATAAAATTTATGTTAAGTTTCACTTTTTTTGGTTTAATTTTCATTTATTCTTATTCATTTTTATCTTCATATTTTTTGAAAAACTCCTATTTCATTTATGTTTATTTCAATATATATTTTTTATTAGATATTTTTCTATATACTTGTTTCTAATTCTAAGATTTACATTTTTTGGCTTTAAGTCAATTCTATGATGCTTGGATTTGATCTAAAGGGGCTTGAGATTGACCCTAGAGTTCACATACTCATATTCAAACTCCTAAGTTCCTACCATTTTGTTCTAGCCATTGGGAGCTAAATCAATATGTTTTTGTGTGACTTAATGATACATTGTTATATTTGAATAATTTAATGTGCAATTAATGCATAACAAAGAATATCCAATAATGGTCCAATTATCGAGGACCAATTGTTCCAAGAACATTTAGATTTGGATCTTAAAAGGAATCCATTGCATTAGAATCCACATATAGGTCATCTACACAGTTGTGTATGATGTCTTCAAATCGTTTGAACCTAATATTGTAAAGCTAGCCCATCAAATGTTGGCCTAGATAAGCATGAACCTAATATTTAAATAATAGAAGTTATAACTTAAATGATTTTGTGCAAGCATGTTGTCTAATAAATTAGATTTTGACAACTAAAAAATAATCCATAAGGAATTTAACATCTATTTTGATTTTGAGTCAATGAGCATATTAAGAATATCATTTTCTATACATAGGTGAATATCATTTTCTATATCATTTTAACATTCTACATTAGCTCTATTCCTCAATATGTCCTATCACCTAGTTATACTCCTTCTACCATGAATACATCTAAACTTTTCATCTCTCTAATGTTTAATGTACACCCCATATTTACGTACACATATGTAAGTTAGTTATATACCTATAACTCATGTGTGTCATACCATACCTTTTTACCAACCTATAGCTCACATTATTCATCTGTATTACACATGACCAATCATTTCTATATTTTTATGTCCTTATCACTTACCTCACACCTTCACTTCTCTCCTTCCATTAGCTCACATGTTCCTAACACTACTCTTATGTTTACTTCTATCTTAGATACACTACTAAATGAATGACTATTTTTTTTAGAAACAAATTAATGATAATGGTAAATATTATACCACATACAATTCTCCATGTCACACACTATTAACCTTTTAAGGTTATCATATATTCATTATATGTAGGATTTATGGCACCTAGACATGTGTGACGTGATGTAAACTGAGATCAAACTATACATTTACAAGATTTCGTAATTGCGTGCGTAGATTTCACATATGATAATAGGACCATGGATATCTTTTAATATTTTATACCATTAATAAAAAGCCAAGGAATCCTTGAGTTGGTGACAAAAGAATTGTTCTATGCGTTAATTCTGATGTAATCATGTACTTGGAGCCATATTTCTATAGCTAAACATTTAGACATAATGATCTCAACCTAAATGAATATGTGGAATAGATGAGAGTATCTATCTCTAGATCTAGAGATAACAAGGAACACAATGAATTTTAATTCCCTATGAGAAAGTATTACCATATAGTTACAATAGAAGATATACCACCCTAACCATACATGAAGCACTAAGAAGGATTGTGTAAGTGTGTTGGAGGTAAGATGCCAATTTTTAACAATAAGTATAGCCTCATATTAAAACCATGGACCTTTTTCTAGAGTATTATCCCTATTTCTAGTTGAAAAATAAATAAAAATATCCAGAGATGATAAAAGGGGATTTTATATCAAGATCTTAAGAAAAAGATTCTATGTAAGGGAGATGCATGCATGTAAAATGGGAAAGCATTTCCAACAACTAGTAACCAGGGTAAGTGCACCAAGATGGTGAACAAAAAGGGGGGTATAAGTGGCCACTTTTTTTTTTTTTTTTTTAACTGAAAATGGGTAAACCCGAACTTCAAAGAGATATTCGAAGGTCACGCACTCAAAACTAGGAGTTGAGAAAAGAATAAGAATTATAGTAGTCTGAATCTAGTCTCTAAACTACTAAATTTTTTTAAAATTGGATAAGATTAAGAGGGTCAAACCTTTCTTGCACGAAAAACGGTTCCTGATTTTTTCTGAAAAACATAACATAGTTGTTTTCGTGCGCTACACAAAATATATATAATTAGATTTAGTATTTTGAAGAATCCTTTGGTAGGATGATAGGTGAGATTGAGATCTAGAAGTTGTGTATTTTTTTGTAATTTTTTAATGAGTATTTTTTTTTAATGATTTTTTGAAGTGACCACATCTTGAAAATTTAGTACCTGTTCGTGCGCTGGGCATAACTTGCATCAAAATAATTGAAAATGAAAACTTTTTTTTTTTGAAATTGTATAGAATCTAGTGTAGAACAATAATATGTAATTTATTTTGAATTTGGTAAAGTATATGAAAAGTTATTAAAAAAATGGTAGATGTATGTCTTTGAGGATTGTCAAGGCACTGGTAAAGAAAATTAAAGTTTACTATGCTAATGTTGTCTAAAAATAGGAAAAATTATATGGTAAAAAATATGAGAAGATGTGTGAGATTATGGTGGTAATTTTAGAGATACCCACTTGATCATTTGTAAACCTGATGATGATGAAGTTGAGAAATCATGTTGGAAAATGAAAAAACGTGTAAAGGGACAGAAATGGAGGGGAAAATGGGCTTCCAAGTCTTAGGGCCATTTTCCAACCCTCTTACCAAGCCAAAACCCACACGGGTTCTGATGTGCAATATAACCCGCTCGGGTTTTGAAAAACAAAAAGTACGATTCATACTAAAACCATCATTTGAATTTCCCAAAACTCGTACAGAATGGTTTTTTCATAACCCGTAATGGTTATGAAAAATATCATTTGAGTTTCACAAAAAACCCGTACGGGTTATGAAAAACCATTATTTTGATTTTCAAAAACACATATATAATGTGGTTTATGTATGTATATATGCATATCTATAGTTATATATATATATACATATATTTATATAGATATATGTATATATGTTTGTATACATGCATGTCTCTCTTCTTTTCCTCTCTCTCGTCTTCCTTCCCCCATCACTGTCTATGTCTATTCTGAGCCCTAATTATCCTTCTTGAGTTCTATCTCATCTCTCTCCCCCTCACACTTCTCTCTCTACCAAGTCTCTCACCCCTCTTCTCCTTCTCGTTCTCTCTGCCTCATGTCTCTCTCTCTCTCTCTCTCTCTCTCTCTCTCTCTCTCTCTCTCTCTCTCTCTCGTTATCCTATACTATTATCACCCTCTCCCCTTCTCTCTCTTTCTCCTCCCCTACCTCTCCCTCCCCCTCCCGTTACCTTATTATCTCTCCTCCCCATCTCTTCACCCTCTCTCTCTCTCTCTCTCCCCATCTCCACCCTCTCTCTCCTCTCTCCTCTCCCTCTCTCCCTCTCTCCTCAATCCTCTCTCTCTCCCCCTCTCTCTCCTTCCCCCTCTCCTTATCATTTTCTCTCCCTCTCTACTTATTCCCTATTCTCTATCTTACCCCCTCTCCCCCTACTCTCTCTCTAACTGCCTTTCTCACCCCCTCTCCTTATCCTATTTCTCTCCCTCTCTTCCTATCCCGTTCTATCTCTCTCTCAATCCTATCCTCACCCTCTCTCCCTTCTCTTTCTCTTTCCTATCTCTCTCACTCTCTTCCTACCCCTTCTCTCTCTATCTCTAACACTCTCTGCCTCCCCCTCTCCTTATCCTATTCTATCCTTCTCTTCTTACCCCCTACTCTCTCTCCATCCCCATCTCCCTACTCTCTCTCTCTCTCTCAATCCTATTCTCACCCTCTCTCCCTTCCCTTTCTTTCCCTATCTCTCTCCCTCTCTTCCTATCCCCTTCTCTCTTTGTCCTCGACTCTCCCTCCCTCCCCCTCTCCTTATCCTATTCTCTCTCTCTCTCTCTCTCTCTCTCTCTCCTCTCTCTCTCTCTCTCTCTCTCTCCTATTCTCACCCTCTCTCCTTTCTATTTCTTTCCCTATCTCTCTCCCTCTCTTCCTATCCCCTTCTCTCTTTGTCTCTAACTCTCTCTCCCTCCCCCTCTCCTAATCCTATTCTATCCCTATCTTCCTACCCTCTACTCTCTCTCTCTCTAACTCTCTCTCCCTCCCCCTCTCCCTCTCTCTCTCTCTCTTTCTCTCTCTCTCCTCTTCTCTCTCTCTCTCTCTCTCTCTCTCTCTCTCTCTCTCCCCCTCTCCCTATCATATTCCTCTCTCTCTCTCTCTATCTCTCCCCCTCTCTTAATCCTATTCTCACCCTATCTCCCTTCTCTTTCTTTCCCTCTGTCTCTCTCTGTCTCTCTCTATCTCTCTCTCTCTCTCCCCCTCTCCTTTTCCCAATCTCCCTCTCTCTCCGTCTCTTTATTCTATTCTCCCCATCTCCGCCCTCCCTCTCCCTCTCCCTCTCTCCCAATTTGTCCTCTATCTCTCCCCCCTCTCTCTCCCTCCCCCTCTCCTTATCCTATTCTCTCTCTCTCTCTCTCTCTCTCTCTCTCTCTCTCTTAATCCTATTATCACCCTCTCTCCCTTTTCTTTCTTTCCCTATCTCTCTCCCTCTCTTCATATCCCCTTCTCTCTTTGTCTCTAACTCTCTCCCCCTCACCCCCCCCTCTCTCTCCCTTCTCTTTCTTTCCCTATCTCTCTCCCTCTCTTCCTATCCACTTCTCTCTCTGTCTCTAACTCCCTCTCCCTCCCCCTCTCCTTATCCTATTCTCTCTCTCTCTCTCTCTCTCTCTCTCTCTCTCTCTCATAATCCTATTCTATTGTTGTCTTCCTACCCCCTACTCTCTCTCTCTCTCTCTCTCTCTCTCTCTCTCTCTTAATCCTATTCTCACCTCTCTCCCTTCTCTTTATTTCCCTATCTCTCTCCCTCTCTTCTTATCCTCTTCTCTCTTTGTCTCTAACTCTATCTCCCTCCCCCTCTCCTTATCCTATTCTATCCCTCTCTTCCTACCCCCTAATATTTCTCTCTCTAACTCTCTCTCCCTCCCCCTCTCCCTATCATATTCTCTCCCTCTCTTCCTATCCCATTCTCTCTCTCTCTCTCTCTCTCTCCTCTCTCTCTCTCTCTCTCTTAATCCTATTCTTACCCTCTCCCCCTTCTCTTTCT